>NC_079396.1:26099736-26202236 GCF_029220125.1 Pseudoliparis swirei
ATGTGTATATATTTATATGTAAATATAATGTGTGTGTATATATATACAGTATATACTTTTATATATATATAAGTATATATAGATGACCTCCTCTGTCTCAGGTGTGTATACCTGTGTGGCGTGGAACTCGGAGGGCGCCGACATAAAGAGCGTCTCAGTGTCCGTGGACTCTCGGGGGTCCGGGGACTCGTGGTCCGGGTGGGGGACCCGGTGGGCCGGTGAGCCCGGCAGAGAGCAGCCCTGGCTGGGGAACTCGTCTCTGATGGTGCTGGCCAAGGTACCGCTCTGGTTTCATCTCTTATGAAAACATCTTTAAGTTTCATATCTTTGATTTTAATACATTTATTATTGTTACATTTCTATAAAGAGTCGTTTCAGATCCATAAAACCTGTTTGCGGTTGTTCTCCGGTTCCTCTGCAGGTGGTGCACGCCCAGTCGGTGGTTCTGGAGTGGAAGTTGTTTCCCAGTGGAAGACCTTTGTCTGTGGGTCAAAACCAGCAGGACGCCCCCCTTCCTGTGACCCGCTGGACCAGCGCCACCGTACACATTGACACCCCTCAGATCAGCTACACCGCCAAGGTGAACTCCCCCACACAGAGGGGTTAGCCAGACCAGCAGAGACCCGTTCTGGGTTTACAGACCAGCATCGCTGTGGTGGGAAATAATAACAGAATATCAGAGACAAGAGACCTGGTTTCGAGAGAAAAGAGGAGGGGACCCAGAACTGGACCCAGAGGGACCCCTGAATTGATTCTACAAGGTCTAGACCCAGTACTGATTCTACAAGGTCTTGACCCGGTAGCTGTATGTCTCAGAATATGGAATATGTAGCAAGTGGAACAGAGGCTAGACAGGAAGTGTTGCCATCAGTCCGTCTCCATAGTAACCCCCCTCCACACTCTGTCTCTCCAGGTTCCAGTGGATGTCCAGGAGTATAATCTCACTCACCTCCTCCCCGCCACAGAGTACCACGTCTGCCTCACGGTCTTCTCCTCTCCTCCCTCCTCGCCCGGCTCCTCCCCCGGCTCCTCCCCTCCCCCCTCCTCCCCCTCCCCCTTCCACATGACCTGCCTGAACGTCACCACGAAGGAGGCGGGTTTCTCGGTGGAGCTGGTGGCGTCGCGGCGCAGCAGCGTGGCGCTGGCGGCCGTCATGGGCTCCATGTTCGCGCTGTCCATCATGGCGCTGCTGGTGGTCTACATGGGCCGCCGGGTCCAGCAGCACGAGACCTGCGGACACTCGCTGAAGAAGTACATGCAGCACGCCACCTCCATCCCGCTGAGCGACCTGGACCCGCCCCTCATCACGCTGTGGGAGAGCGAGGCCGAGAAGGACAAGGAGGAGAGGGAGGCGGGGGGGGGTCATATCGACACCACCAAGACCTACATGTGGTAGCGGGAGGAGGGACCAGCAGGAGGAGGGACCAGCAGGAGGAGGGACCAGTGGGAAGAAGAGGGACCAGCAGGAGGAGGGACCAGCGGGAGGAGGGACCAGCGGGAGGAGGGACCAGTGGGAGGAGGGACCAGCGGGAGGAGGGACCAGTGGGAGGAAGAGGGACCAGCAGGAGGAGGGACCAGCGGGAGGAGGGACCAGTGGGAGGAGGGACCAGCGGGAGGAGGGACCAGTGGGAGGAAGAGGGACCAGCAGGAGGAGGGACCAGCGGGAAGAAGAGGGACCAGCAGGAGGAGGGACCAGCAGGAGGAGGGACCAGCAGGAGGAGGGACCAGCGGGAAGAAGAGGGACCAGCGGGCGGAGGGACCAGCAGGAGGAGGGACCAGCAGGAGGAGGGACCAGCGGGAGGAGGGACCAGCGGGAGGAGGGACCAGCGGGAGGAGGGACCAGCGGGAGGAGGGACCAGCAGGAGGAGGGACCAGCAGGAGGAGGGACCAGCGGGAAGAAGAGGGACCAGCAGGAGGAGAGACCAGCAGGAAGAGGGACCAGCAGGAGGAGGGACCAGCAGGAGGAGGGACCAGCAGGAGGAGGGACCAGCAGGAGGAGGGACCAGCGGGAAGAAGAGGGACCAGCGGGAGGAGGGACCAGCAGGAGGAGGGACCAGCAGGAGGAGGGACCAGCAGGAGGAGGGACCAGCGGGAAGAAGAGGGACCAGCAGGAAGAAGAGGGACCAGCAGGAGGAGCCATCCTGGTGGTTTTATGGTCATTACAGACTCGCAGGTTTCCGATAATCAATCACATTTCGATCAAAGTGCTTTGCAGAAAAAACATCTGAAGTTTTGATAATGAACATAAAACATTTGGTTTGAATCCTTTTAAAGTTGATGTTTAAATGTGGAATTAAAGAGCACGATAGTCAACATATATATATATACACATAACATTATGAATGAAATACTATTGATCTCTAACTATTTTATTGTAAATTAATGTAAATACACAAAAGACTGACTCTGCTAAAGGCCCCTTGTTCCGTCTCCGGCCACTAGAGGCGCTGTAGAGCCATTATATCTTATTGATGCATTTTAATATATTTATACACTGCTGGTAGCGTATTTGATAATAAGACATAATGTAGAACGTGGAAAAACTTGAGTAAAGTACCTCAAATTCATACTCAAGTAACTTCAGAAGTTACTTTCCACCACTTTGTCAATAGATGTAAAAACGTTCATTTCCATTAATTTAATTAATTCATAATAATTGTTTCCTATAAATCTTCAGATGGAGCTTGAATTTCATTTTACTTTTCCTCTCCAGAAAAATATTAAACTTGTTTTATTTTATTTTGAAACGTTAAATTAACGCTTTAGCTACCGCTTACTTTGAATTTACTTTTTGTTTTTGTTGTTACATTTAAATTTAAAGTATCAGATTATTGAGTTTGCAGATTTACTTTTGAAAAGTAACAATTTAAAGTTGTTCTTTACTTTTCTCTGTGAAGCACTTTGTCAACAAATGTAAATAAACATACAACATTTAAAGAACACCATGAAAATACTAGAAGGCAGATTTCTACTTTTCTGGCGTGAAAAGTGCAACATAATTTGTGATTTCGATCGAATATCATGAATTATTCCCCCCAAAAAACACGTGTCCAAAATTAATTAAGATATCTTTACTGAACCCCCAGTTGCTTCCCGGGCGCTTCACCGCAGCCCACTGCTCCTTAATAACTAAGGATGGGTTAAATGGAGAGAACTAATTTCCCCTTGGGGATTAATAAAAGTGTATATTATTATTATTAATCATTATTGGTATAAATCTGCAGTTCAATGGGCTAAAATATATAAAAACTCCAGAATGTTTCTTATCTTCAGTTGACTGGTTTTGCTGGGATGTGTTTCAAGCTGTGGATAAAACCGCGTCTCCTCCTTCCTTTTCCCTCCGACGGTCGCTGGACTCTAATTATCGTATTTCATCTGGTGACCACGAATGCAGCACCGATGCTCTAAAGGTCACTTTAAAGATCGTCGGAGTTCTCAAAGGTCCCGAATTCTACGTTTCAGAACTATTTCTAGAAGAGGTTGACTCAAGGTGGACTTCACGTTTATATCGTGAATGTGAAGTCCACCTGTATGCAGACGACACGCTAGTTTATATCACAGAGAATGTGGTTCAGTGCTTCATATCAGACAATAACAGCAATCTCTCCAGAATCTATGACGGATTTAAAATGCCAAAACTAATTAACGACATTGTTAAGACACCATTATTTTTCTACGATCGTCATTTCTGAATGATTTGGTTTTAAAATGCGTTTGAAACTATTCAATGAATGTTAAGTTCTCTCCGAGCATCGAAACTAAACAACTTTCCCGCCTGAATCCGGGACCTTTAGTCCACAAACATCCGCTCACTTCCTTCACCAGTGCAGTGCAGCATGACCGCGTCACGGTTCTATCGCGGTGGTCGTCACGGTGACCACACAGCCGGGTGGAGTCACGGTGAAGCTGCTACGTCCGCCTGAAGAACTTCATCCACACGTTCTGCACCCGTTTGTTCACCCATGTTTAATGTTTTATATCCTGGAACAACGAGTTCCTCTGCACCGGGAGGTGGAGCTGGAAGTTAAGGTGGAGGTAAAGGGTGAGATAGAGGTAACGGTGGAGGTAAAGGGCGAGATAGAGGTAACGGTGGAGGTAAAGGGTAATATAGAGGTAACAGTGGAGGTAAAGGGTAATATAGAGGTAACGGTGGAGGTAAAGGGTGAGATAAAGGTGGAGGTAAAGGGTAATATAGAGGTAAAGGTGGCGGTAAAGGGTAATATAGAGGTAAAGGGTAATATAGAGGTAACGGTGGAGGTAAAGGGTGAGATAGAGGTTACGGTGGAGGTAAAGGGTGAGATAGAGGTAACGGTGGAGGTAAAGGGTGAGATAGAGGTAAAGGGTAATATAGAGGTAACAGTGGAGGTAAAGGGTGAGATAGAGGTAACGGTGGAGGTAAAGGGTAATATATAGGTAAAGGTGGAGGTAAAGGGTAATATAAAGGTAATGGTGGAGGTAAAGGGTAATATAGAGGTAAAGGTGGAGGTAAAGGGTGAGATAAAGGTGGAGGTAAAGGGTAATATAGAGGTGGAGGTAAAGGGTGAGATAAAGGTGGAGGTAAAGGGTAATATAGAGGTAACGGTGGAGGTAATGGTGGAGGTAAAGGGTAATATAGAGGTAAAGGTAATGGTGGAGGTAAAGGGTAATATAGAGGTAACGGTGGAGGTAAAGGTAACAGTGGAGGTAAAGGGTGAGATAGAGGTGGTGCTGCATGCCTTTGCACTCATATTTAAGTCGCTCTGTATTAAACCACGGCTGTGTGATGACCTGCAAACTGATGGTTCAGCTGTGAGAGACGATCAATAATAACAGAAACACCAAAGTGAAGCTGCGATGATTCGATGAGTTGATTCCTCAGTTTGAGTTTCATATTCTGTTATGAAGATGTCTCCACTCTTTTATATCTCAATTTGAATTATGGAGAAATTAAATCAGCATAAGTGTAAAAACCTTCAGATGACATCACACCACGTCACTGAAATATGATAATATGATAATATGCAGGGTATTTTGTATAAAGTTCTGACTCTTTGAAGACAACTATTGCTTATAATGTTGTTATTTTTCTTATTCTTATTCTTACTACTCAACACTGAGCACCGACTGTAACTATATGTGTGTGTGTGTGTGTGTTTGAGGATACTATAAATACACACTTTGTCACTCAGTCTGGTGTCTGATTCCTTACTCATGTATATCATTTATAATATGCCTTCATTATTAAGTATATGCTTCATGTATTAAAGCTGCATTTTCTCTCCTGATCACCAAACTGGATTTTAGTTATTTAAAAAAATAATGAGCATAAATAAGAATAAAAATAAATAATAATAAAATGAAACATTAGCATTATTACAACAGAAAAAAACAATAATACAAAAAATATGTTTTTTAATAATATAAACTATTAGAATAATATATAAGAAAATAATAATAATAATGATCATTTTAAGAAGTAGAATATGTAGTATTAGCATTTTCACAACCAATAATAATAATGCTAAAAATAACTATAATTGTAAAAAAAAGTATAATTCTAATAATTATGAATAATAATAATGGTAATTTAAAAAGTGTAATTGTAATTATTAATGCCAATAACAATAATAATAAACATAATAAATTGTTTATGTACTAGATTATTGTATATTTAGATTTAAAAGCGTATTCAGTGTTTGTTGAACAAAGAAACTGCTCGTTGGTGAAACAACAAAAATAAAGATCCGATTAACGGCCTGACGTAAAAAAGAAGACCAAGAAAAAAAGAAAAGAAGAAAACGCTGTCGTAACCCGGAAGTGACGTCCCGTCAGACGGTGTTGATGTTTTGTGGACTGGTCGCTGGAGGAAGAAGAAGAGCCGCGTTGTGTTTTTGTTCAACTGAGCCGTCGAGGAGAAGCCGAGTCGGAGTCCCGTCGCCCGCTCCGGATCCTTAAGGACCTAAAGTCGGTGTCTGGAGCCGAGCGGCCGGTCCGGAGGGCGGTTACACCGACGCTTTTGATCCAGAAAGGGAGGACTCGTCACCCTCTGACCCCTCCACACACACACACACACACACACACCATGACGATCCTCCCGAAGAAGAAGCCCAGCTCCGGGGTCGGAGTCTCGGACCACACCGATGACAGCGACCGCCGGAGCGGCTCCGACCCTCACCAGCACCCACACGCGGGACGGACCGGAGCCCGGCCGAGGGCGTCCCCTCCGCCGTGGTCCTACCAGCCCGCTCCGCCCTCCTCCGCTCGGGACGACCGGCGGAGCATCGAGGCGAGCTCCCGGCCGCAGCAGGCCTCTCCGCCGCCCGTTGGCTCCGCGTCCCCGGTAGGAGGGCCGCCTGGCGACGGGCGGGACGGCGTTGGTGGAGGGACGGCGGGGCCCGGGACCCGCGGGGAGCTCGTCGCGTCGGCCGGCGGCGTTGTGATCGGCGGCTGCGGCGGAGGCGGCTGCTGCTCCGGGCCCGGACTGAGCAAGAGGCGGCGGCAGGCAGGCAGCTGCTCCGGAGGGGGGGTGGTGGCGGCGGCGGCGCTGACCGGGGGAGGCCAGCCCGGGGGCAACGGACCCGGAGGCTCCAGCCAGGACCCGGAGGAGGCAGCCGGGAACAACAGCGAGGACGAGTACGAGAACGCGGCCCGGCTGCAGTCGATGGACCCGGCCACCATAGAACAGGTAGGAGCTAACCGTTAGCATCGTGCTAATGCTGCAACGCTATCGTACTGGGATGGCTTTGGTTATTTACCTTTATGCACCTGGTAATGAGGCATTATTTACCTTCATGCACCTGGTAATATGGCGTTATTAACATTTATACACCTGGTAATAAGACAGTATTAACCCTTTATCATGTGGTATTAAGGCATTCACCTTTATGCACCTGGTAATAAGGCATTATTCACCTTTATGCACCTGGTAATAAGGCATTATTTACCTTTATGCACCTGGTAATATGGCATTATTTACCTTTATGCACCTGGTAATAAGGCATTATTTACCTTCATGCACCTGATAATACGGCATTATTTACCTGTATGCACCTGGTAATAAGGCATTATTGACCATTATTAATGTGGTAATAATAAGCATTAGCTAGAGGAAATAATAGAGGCGCTATTAACCTTTATTCCTGTGGTAATAACACGTTGTTGACCATTATTCATGGAATAATACCTGATTTTTCACTTTAGTACGTTATAGAGGGGTTATTAACCTTTATTCATGTGGTAATAGCATTATTTTCATGATGTCTTAGAGGCGTTATTAACCTACATTTATGTGGTAATATTATATTATCAACCTTTATTCATGTGGTAACATGTTAGAAACTATTCATGTGGTAATCACAAGTTATAGAATATACACTTTTATTAATCCCCAAGGGGAAATTAGTTCATGTTAAATCATCATCAATATCAATTATCAATCATAAATAAATAATTTTAGGACACAAAGACATTTAACTAATATATATATATGAGAGAATTATGCTTTAATAAATGAGACGGAATAATAAAAATGTCTATACATTTAATGTCTTGTATTCTGATTGGCTGCTTGATGATGCGTAAAGATACCTGTGTACAGGTGCAAACTATGTGTGGACATGACAGACAATGGACGCTCAGATGTGGATTTACTGGTGGAATTATTTAAAATGTTTAGGCGGTTATATTTGTCATTGCATCATAAATAACTTTGTCCAAAGCTTTTAACATATATATATATATATAGATGAGCTCACGTACCTGAACACAGCACAAGGTGACCTCAGGTACCTGAACACAGCACCGGGTGAGTTCAGGTACCTGAAAACAGCATTTCATCACTTTTGATTATTTTCTTTAAGTCAAAACAACAACAACAACATAAACACATGCGTTGCAACAAAAGGTTCTTTTAAAGTAAAAGTTTGAAGGTTTCTTAGAAAAATAACCATGGTGATGTATGACATAATATAACTTAATATAAAAGATTATATAATTTATAATATATAATCAGGGTTTAAGTTGTAAATATATAATAATCATCATCATCATCATATGAAAATAAAACAAACACCATATTTTAGAATACCAGAACAAAATCATTTCATATATTTTATCTCTATATATTTCTGTACAATTATACATATATATATATATAATTTTTTTTTCTCCATAATATGTTAATTTATGAAAAGTATGTTCTTATATTTGTTTTGTTTATATTTATATTTTTTTCCTTTTGGTAATAATGTGCGTTAATCGATTGAATCGTTGCTTTGAGTTTTTACATCTTTCACAAATCTGCCCCTGTGTGTGTTTGTGTGTGTGTGTGTGCGCGCGCGTGTGTGCGTGTGCATGTGTGCGTGTGCATGTGTGCGTGTGTGTTCAGCAGGAGCACTGGTTTGAAAAAGCTCTGGGGGAAAAGAAAGGTTTCGTCATCAAGAAGATGAAGGAGGACGGAGCGTGTCTGTTCAGAGCCGTGGGTGAGTGACACACACACACACCTGGTTATTCCTCAGGTGTGTGTGTGAGCAGGTCCTCTGGCCAGCAGCAGGTGTCATGTTGGTCGTTTTATTTTCTATTTCATGTAAAAACATGAACCAGTTTTACTTTCTTTTTTGCAATATATTTAAAAGTGTATAATAATAATTATAATTATAATAATAATACATATTATTATTATTATTATTTACTCATTATAATAATAATAATTTAAACGGAGGACTCACCTGGGCCCTGCTCCTCTAACTTAGTTAGTCGGATAACCTTCAAGATGAGAATACATAAGTCAGGTTTTTCGGATCCTGCCATTGCCCTGCATCAGCATGAGGCCGGCCCACCAGGCAGGAGGGACAGAGAAGGAGGCAGGGCCAATAGGAAGGAGGCCAGATCCAGACCAGGGGCAAGGATCCAGGACCAGCTTCAGACCCACCAGGTCCAATGGACCCTGTGAGGCGTGAAGTCACAAAGAATCTGGGGAAGAAGCAGAGTTAGTCATGTGTGATGGAGAGATGGAAATTCATCCATAAGGAGAGAGAGAAGAGGAGAGAGGTGCCAAGTGTATCCTAAATGTCCCCCAGCAGCCGATCAGCCTATAGCAGCATCTCTAGGTCTGGACCAGGTGAACCTGATTCAGCCCTAACTATAAGACCATCAAGAGGAAAGTCTTCAGTCTCCATGAGGGGACTGTGTCTGCCTCCAGGACTGAAGGTGGAGCTGGTTCCATAAAAGAGGAGGAGCTTGATACCTGAAGGCTCTGGCTCCCATCCTACTTTTTAAGACTCTAGGAACCACGAGTAGCCTCGCATTTAGTGAGGTAGCGCTCTAGTAGGGCAATATGGTACTACAAGCTCTCTAGTGGGGCACTTTGGTACTACAAGCTCTCTAGTGGGGCATTTTGGTACTACAAGCTCTCTAGTGGGGTAATATGGTACTACAAGCTCTCTAGTGGGGCATTTTGGTACTACAAACTCTCTAGTGGGGTAAGATGGTACTACAAGCTCTCTAGTGGGGCATTTTGGTACTAGAAGCTCTCTGGTGGGGTACTATGGTACTACAAGCTCTCTAGTGGGGTAATATGGTACTACAAGCTCTCTAGTGTGGTAATATGGTACTACAAGCTCTCTAGTGGGGTAACATGGTACTACAAGCTCTCTAGTGGGGTAATATGGTACTACAAGCTCTCTAGTGTGGTAATATGGTACTACAAGCTCTCTAGTGGGGTAATATGGTACTACAAGCTCTCTAGTGGTGTAATATAGAATATAGAATATAGAATATACACTTTTATTTATCCCCAAGGGGAAATTAGTTCTCTGCATTTAACCCATCCTTAGTTATTAAGGAGCAGTGGGCTGCGGTGAAGCGCCCGGGAAGCAACTGGGGGTTCAGTGCCTTGCTCAAGGACACTTCGACTTGCAACTAATGGGGAGAGCGGGGATCGAACCCACAACCCTGCGGTTGCAGGACGGCCCTCTTACCCCACTGAGCTAAAGCCGCCCATGTAATATGGTATTACAAGCTCTCTAGTGGGGTAATATGCTTCTACAAGCTCTCTATATCTATAGTGTGTGTGTATATATATATATTTTGTGTGTGTGTGTGTGTGTTATATAACAAACTGTCTTCTTGAGAAACATTATCAGTGATGGCCTCTGCTCCGTTCACCCACAATGCTTTGGGTGCTTAACCGTGTTGTGGGTTAAAGTGTCAGCTGATCAATTTGATTTTAACTGCAGTATAAGTACTAACACGAGTACTTCAGTGTAGAAATACTCTGTTACGAAAGAAGGTCCTGCCTTCAGAGTTGTAATGCTTTAGGGGCGGGGCTACAAGCTGATTGACAGGTCTCTACGTCACTCCTCCTCAGTCCACATATCACCTGAAGTTATTGATCCCATAGTTAATGAAAGTATAGCAGGATAATGCAACAGGTCTCATTCTGTTGGAACTACAAAAACCCTCACAGTAAGTTAGTTTCCTCTGAACAGGAAGTTAATCAAATGTCTGATCTTTATTGATTATGTATCTTTTTTTTTTTTTCAGCTGTCAGGTTCTGGTGAATTACATAGTCCCCTATAAGGCCCCGCCCCCTTTCCTAAACTAATACCTTTATTCTCCTTGTTGAACAAACACTTTTCCAGAATACAGCAGGTCACAGTTCAATTACATTTATTTTGTATAGCCCAAAATTCCAAATGATCCTCAGAGGTCTTAACAATCTGTACACAACCGACCTCGCTGACCTTTGACCTCACAGAGGATCTAAGGGTCCCAGACCTCCTAGACCATGTTCACGTTCTTTGAACTTTGGAGGAAAACAGCAGCAGATTTAAATATTGGCCTCTACAATAATTGGATAAGAAGCAGAACCAAATTATTGTCGTTAACACAATGATCGTCAAACACACATACACCCACACGCGCACACACACACACACACACTGGGTGACGTGTTGGGAGAAACCCTGTGTTTCTGACACCTGCTGCTGTTTGGTTATGAGTGTGTGTGTATATGACTGTGTGTGCGTGCGTGCGCATGTGTATACGTGTGTTTGTATATGACTTTGTGACTGTGTATATGACTGTGTGTGTTTGTATGTGACTGTGTGTGTGTTTGTATATGACTGAGTGTGTGTGTGGGTTTGTATATGACTGTGTATATGTGTGTGTGCGTTTTTATATGACTGTGTGTGTGCGTGTATACATTTGTGTGTGTATATGACTCTGTTTGTGTGTGTGTGTGTGTGTCACAAACTTTTCACATAGACAACTGATGAGAAAAAGGAATCGCCGTGGTAACGAACCATGTGACTTGCTGAAACCATGTGACTTGCTGAAATCAAACCAAAGTGTGTGTGTGTGTGTGTGGTCTCTTTATTATTATTAATGTTACTCATGTAATATTGTTGGAGTTGGACAGCAACACACCACCTGAACGGCACTCACTGGAAGAAACAGCGGTAGACTTTTACTTTAACTCTATAAAGCGTTTATTCAAAATCAGGATACAAACAGACAATCATGCGCATGGACCCCAATCCAGAGCTGTCACCAATGGCCCCAGCGCTGCAAAAAGGATGCTGAGCAGAGCTCGCACGGCCATTGAAATAATCAACAGGGACAGTTCTGATTGGTTAGGAGTAAAGAGGGCGGTGTTTTCTCATTGGGTCTTGTTCCTCTGATTCCGCCGTTGTCGCTCCTTCATTGGTTCTTGTGGCCAGCCAATGAGAGCATATGTTGTGAAAGTGTGAGAAGAAAGATGGAATTCACATGTAGCTTCCTTTGAAGCTCGGGAGTTTTCTAAGCAGGGCTCCAGACTAACTTTTTTTACTAGGAGCACAGTGGCCCCTAACTTAAAATTTTAGGGGCGCAAGCAGAAAATTTAGGGGCGCACACAGGGTTTTTCCTGGGTCAAAATGGGTCTTCGGTGCTCCCCAAAAAAAATGTTTGCGCGCTATGCGCGCACCATCTATTCGTGCAGGTCGAGCTGTTGAGTGAGTGATCAGCAGCTGGCCGCTCGGTCCATTCACGCACCTCACAGTTGTGTATTGATCAGACAAGAAGACACGCTTATCAACTCCAGTGTTTCCCCTACTATTATAACAGGGTGAAATCTCCACCCGCCACTCTGTAATTTTCGTCTACCCCCCCCCCCCCGTCAACAATTCTCGGCTCGCGTGACAGAGCGATCGCTACCGACATCGAAGTTCGTAGTTTTTAATCGCAGACTTTTTTGCCTTAGGCGCCGGATTTGTCATAGGCGCTGAAAACGCTTAGCGCGCCCAAATTTTCTCTGCAGGAAGAACCCTGACACACTATAAATCGACTTGCAAAGTTTTCCCATCATTTTTACTGTATTACTGATAAATAATTTGACAATATACAATCTTATGCCTGTTTGCCGTCATGAACTGCAAAACATTCACAACAGAGAACTCTTCAGAAGTTACTGTATTGAGTTTAAACATATTTTAAGAGAAAACATACCTTGAGCATGTGCATGTTGCACTTCGATGTGGCCAATCAAAACAGTTGTTGGTTTCAAGAGATGCACCGATCAGGTTTTTGGTGCCGATCACTGAAATCAGTATCTGCCGATCACCGATAATACCGATCACCGATCACTGAAATCAGTATCTGCCGATCACCGATAATACCGATCACCGATCACTGAAATCAGTATCTGCCGATCCGATAATACCAATCACCGATCACGGTGTTGATTGAAGCATTCTATTTATTGTGTAGCATTATTGCCTAGGACTATGAGGAAATACATATATAAAGCACCTCAAACATTAAAGAAATTACCGATTTCTTTAAACATTTAGGACTTTTACTTTGAAAAATGTCCTAATTGATACATTAAAATTGTTTGATTGCTATTGTAGGGGATTTCAGTTATGTATGGAACACATCTGCATCATTCATTTCCTGGAACTCTTGGGGAAATCTATATACAGGACTTTTCTTAACATACAAAAGACTGACTAATTTTTATAAACTCTTCCTTGGTCCAGTAAAAATGTTTTAATGTTAGCATAATTTAAGCTAAATCTCAGAAACTATCTATAAAGATACAACATCAGTTCATTGTTTACTTTTATATGTTCGTGTATGATTTGTCGACATCTTATTTTGATAAACGGATGTTGTTTCATGTGGTTCTTTCCGCTAACTTTGCAAAACCGGATGTTGTCACTTAAATCCTTCCGCTAACGTTATCAAAATCCTCGCGCGCTCCTGATGGAATGTGTTTACTGTGAGCATCAGTCTCTAGGGGCTCAGACATGTGAGTGTCGGCTGAGTTGACCCAGAGATTCAACTCGGGGGACGGGGACGCCGCTCGGTGGTGAGGATCCCCTCGTGGACCTCTCACTCTGCGGCCCTCGCCCTCGTTGTGTCTCCGTTGCGGTGCGCCTCTTTTCACACATTAGCCCCCCCCCCCCCCCCCCGGTTTTCGTCTCCTTTCTTCTTCTTCTGGAGTTAATGTCGGTTAGCAAACCAGTCATTCAGGCATTACCGCTAACTATAGTGGGCTGAAGTGTAGAACAAGTTTGTAAGCAACAAAAATATTTAATAACAAAAAAAAGAAATCTGCTAATTTACTGGTCGCGCATGCGCGAGTTGATGAAAAATTTACTCGCACTGTGTCTAATTTTAGGCGCAAAATGCGACCATTTGGTCGCAGTCTGGAGCCCTGTTTCTAAGATAGTCTTATCTCTTCCTAGGTGGGATGCGCTGTGGCGAGAAGGTCGTTCCCAGGATAATTACAAAGGGTGTGTGTGTGTGTGTGTGTGTGTGTGTGTGTGTGTGTGTGTGTGTGTGTGTGTGTGTGTGTGTGTGTGTGTGTGTGTGTGTGTGTGTGTGTGTGTGTGTGTGTGTGTGTGTGTGTGTGTGTGTGTGTGTGTGTGTGTGTGTGTGTCAGAGAGGGCTGTGGTTGAATCCAGATATTAATTGTCAAAGCTGGACCTTTCCTTATCTTATCTGCGCTCAGTAGTTGTCTCTGTGGCTCTCCTGTTCATGTGAGCATGAGTGTTGCTTTGTTCTATTCAAATCTAGGGTGAGCGTTGGTGCATAAAGTTATTTCGTGTGTCACTGTTAGCTTCTTTGATTAGTTCAGGCGCTGGACTGCCCTGCTAAAGTTTCAAACCTTCCACAGTGATTTTCCACTTTCCACATAACATTTATGCAAACAATACTAGGCTGTGCTAAGCTATAATATATATTCTTTACAAATCCCTCTTTTCACATCCGCTGGATGTGAACCCTTACTCCAGGAATATTTATTTCCCTCTTTATGCCAGATCTTGTCATGGCCTGGCCTCCCTAAGTGGCTATGTGTCCTGGTCTCCTCGTCCTGTCTTAGCTCTGCCACTTGACGTGAATGCGTCTCCTGAAATATGATCTCTCGTTGCCTAGATTAAGGTCCCATAAGACCTGTAAGATACCTATTTCTCAGGGAGAGAGTCTCTCTCTGTTAGGGATGGGAATAGGGGCGTGGTTTCTGTCATGTGGTACTCCGATCCACCCTCTTAGATCTTCCATCCTAGGGAAGTCAGTAGGTGTGTGTGCATTATATCTGTAATGTGCAGGTGTAGAAGGAAAGAGGTGAAATTGAGAGTGGTCAGGCAGGCCTTGCATCCTAGCGGCTGGTGAGTAGTAGGTTGGCACCCTGTTAGCCTGTTGACGATCCGGTCCCTGCTGCAATCCGTCTGCTTCAACCCTGGCTGGGTCAGCGTCATCTGCTTCATCCTGGTACTCGTCTGCGACCTGTGGGTCTGGTCTCCTCTGCAACTCGTCCTTCTGGTCCTTCTGGTCCTTCTGGTCCTCTGGTCCTTCTGGTCGTCGATGGGGTCTTTATCCGGTGGTCTCGAACTTGATTTCGTCTGGATCGTCCTGGTCAGGCTTGTTGTTCTTCTTCCACTGGTGTCGCATGGGCCCTGGATACGACATGACTCCCATGGGCAGCATCGTGGGCGGTAGAGCATGCTCTTCATTGGCTCCCGGCTCCTCTGCTTCCTCAGCCTTCCGGCGTCGAGATATCTGTTGAAGAGACCCCGCTATCTCCAATCCCCAGAGTCTTAGACTCAAAATCAGCCAATCCTCCCCCTCAAGGGTGAGTCCAGCCTTTGACACCTAGTGATTAGTTCAAAGTTCCGCTAGAACAATGGAGGGGTCAAATGTCACTAACCAAGTATTTTCACAATAAGAGTCCCTTCTTTGTTATTGTCCGCATTAAAGTCATTTTCACATTAGAGTCCCGTCTTTGTTATTGTAAGTCACTTCACGTAATTCAACTGGCTTCGTCAATCTATAATACTAACATACAGTCACTCTCATGCAACATACATTAAAAACAATATTCTCCCTAATCTTTTCTATTATAATGTCTTTTTTGGCAGGTTCTTCTCTAAACCTCACATGACTAATCCTACGATAATGGCAAGAGTCAGTCCCATGACTATTAGAACAGTTTGTCTGACTTCCAGCTGTTCCTATAGTGGTTTGCGGGGGGGACCTTCTAGCTGGGCTACCAGGCTCCCCGAAACACCTACGGAACGACCTCTGTGGCATCAACATCTTTAGATCTGATCGTGTATCTATTAATGTCCTTATTGGACAGGTGGCTGGGGCACAATGTGTCAGGTAGTGTCAAGGTGCCTCTGCCTTACCCTTGACCTGGACCATGTGTGAAGTAACCTCCTTCACTTCGTACAGACCAGTCCACCTAGGCTCAGTCCACTTCCTCTTGTGAACCCTGACCCTGACCCAGTCACCTACTTTTACTTTGGTTGCTCTGCTGCCTCCTGATCGATCGTCTGGGCTCGAACGACCTGGTTTGAGAGAGCTTTGGTGAGAGAGAAATTAGAGCGTTTATGTATTCTGACGTTTCAATTTTGCAGACATCCAGAGGTGGCATATGACCTCCATCTCTGGGTGGCTCTGGCATACTTCTTCCTGTTAACAACTCAATTGGTGACGTCTTCCCCGCTGGTACTGCTCTCATGATCATCAGTACCTAGTGGAAGCGCCTTCGCACATTATCCTCTTAATACTTTGATTGGCTCTCTCGACCAACCCTTGAGACTGAGGGTGATATATGGACCCAAACTTGTGGGTTATGCCCAGTGCATATCAACTTTCCCCAGCAGTTTGTTGTTAAAATGTGTTCCGTTGTCGGACCTGATGCGTCTTGTAACTCTATACCTTAAGTGTGTGCCTGTGTGCACTATATGGGATGTGGTCAAACACTAGCAAGTTATGTGTACAGGAGTGGCGGCTCTTCTTCGAATCCGTCGACGTTGAACCCCATCTACTATCACCACAACTATGGAAGGAACACAAATAAGATTACATCTTTTCATTTATCAAGCATATTATGATTTCAAAAAAATATTTTTATGGTTCTCTGGGGTCACTGATTCTAAACCTACTGATATCTGATCTATTAGTCTGTACTTGTCTGGCCCTCCTCTTAATAGTCTGGCATCAACATACCCCTCTTTTGAAATAGGATGGAATTCCCAAATCCGTCCTTTTCAATAATAATAATCTTCATAAACAGTCAACCTCTTGAAGAAAAGGGAGAAATAAAATTAAAATGCATGCGTCTGTCAAATCAATGCAGGAGAACCATGTCTTGTCTGAACTCACAGCGTCATCATTGTGTTTGGGTAAGGAATGTCATAATAAGTCGGCCTAATTAGTAAAGAACAGGTTACAAATTTATTTATTGGCCCCAAATCAAGGCCCATTTTCCAGGTTTAGGAAATTAATTAATTAATGTATTCCAGGGAGCCCTCGTCCTCTCCAGTACACTTGCCTATAACAGCCATTCTATGGTTTAAAAATATATATCTACAGTCTGTTCCATCCTTAAGGGATGCTGGTGACTATTAAATTGGAATCGTACGCGGTTTTAACTCTATCTCTACCTCTACGGGAGCCATCGGAATCAGTCACACATCAGTTCACCTTTCAGTCCTAAAAGTGTCTGGAAATAAGTTAAGCATGTTGTCAGTGTCCCCATGATCAGTGTTCTCTCTACTATGTGTGCGGCTAAGCATGTGTCTAAGCATGTGTCTCTAATACTAACTGGACCTCCGATGTGTGTGCAGTTCTGTACATGTTCTCAAATGTGGAGTAATGCCAGTGTTAATTTTGTGTGTGCACCCAGTCCGTAGCCTCAACCTCTGCTTTCACCATTGTTCTTCTCTGTGCCTCCACTCTGGACCAACACTGATGTGGAGCTGCGGTGTCAACGACTGCATACAATCTGCAGCTCTGGTGTTCATTCAACAGCCGCTGCTACTCCTTGCTTCTCTGCATAGATCTCCGAGCCTCCACAGTTGGGTTTTCATGAACCTCAATCTCGTGTTGCAGGCCTTCCCTCAGGATCTCAGATCTCATCTTGTATCAAGGTGTAGTTAAGGGCACAATGTTTTTGGTCCCCTGGTGGCGAGTCGGGATGCAGGACTTTGAACCAAAGTCTCCACCGCTGGCTGTTGTCATGCAGAGGTGTGATGTCATAATCATCTACTCTGTCCCACCGGACCCTTTGCTTCCTGTTCAGTGTCTCTTTAGTCTCCAGTTGAATCATTAGGTGACTAGTGGGTGTGGCACATTTCTGTTCAGTGAATACAGTTCGCTGTCAGCTGTTGGATCTGGGCATGCCTAATTGTGTGTCTCTGGTCCGGGCCTGGTGCCGTGGATCACTATTGCCTTGTGGCTGTGGCTATGTGTTGGGTGCTTGTTATGGCGGGGTTAGACATTATGAGAGTACTGAAGCGGTCCTGACTGAGACTGCTAACCCTTTGGTGGATAAGGACAAAAATTAGCCCAATGTCCAACCTGACTATAATTAAAAATTTATTAATACTCGTCTAAAGCCTCCGTTGCCCCAGTTGTTACCCCTCTTACTCCTGAACGGGCTTCTTTTATGCATATTATCTCTCTGTTGTTGGGCCCCATTTATGGGCTGCTGACCCGCCTGTTGCAGGACATAAGGTTTGAGGGAACTAAGCTTGAAGCGGTGCAAACGTGGCTTGCTGTGGCTGTTGATAGATCAGTGCTTATGGATTTGGAGGAGGAGCTGGATACGGACTATACAGGACTTAAGGTCCATGTAGTTGTGCTGCAGTCTGCTGCACCGTGGCTTGTGCCATTTACTTCTGCTTTGGTCAGGTCATCTTTTCCCTGCTCTTGTTTATTTGTATCTATATGGCGTCTGACCTGAGCTTCCAAGTCATAGAAGTTCATGTACTTTAGTCCTACTATCCCTTTCAGTTCGGTCTGTATGGTCACAGTCACTGATGATTCTATTGATAACCTAAAAACTGTTCAGTCATGCTATCCTCAAGGAAATCTTTCCCTAGTTTGTCGTTCTACAACTCTCTGATTCTACCTAAATAGGCTGCTCCTCCCTCACCATCAAATGGTGGCATCATCATTATCTTAGAAACATCAACCTTTTTCTCAGTTTTTCTTTTATTATTTTTTAAAATCTGAACTGCTAAGAGAGGTGCCTTGTGGCTGAAAAAACTGCAGTTATGCTTGAAAGGGGTCAAATCTTTAAGAGAGACTGAGGAAAAATTATAATAAAAATATAAAATAGACTATATAATAAAATAATAAAGAGGATCAATTTAAAACTGAATAACCTACAACCTTTGAATTAGAAGTCTCATTCTCTACCGACTGAGCTAGCCGGGCAATTGATCAGTTAATTTAAAGAAAAATTAAAAATTTGGCAAAACAATGCATTTCTTTAAAACATAATTTCAAAAAGTAAGAGATGGTCGCACACTCTACTAATTAATAGTTATCTTCAAAAGGAATTCTTCCGTTACTGTTCTTGCTCTGTCGCTGCTCTGTTATTGTCTCGCTCTGAGTGGCTGCAGGGTGAGGAACGGAGCGCGCAGCTAAGTGGGGAGGGGAGGGGCTGCTCTGTCTGTGAATGCGCGTGCCCTCAGCGAGCCACGCAGCACGAACAGCTGACTGTCACTCGCAGTGTTTACGTTTCTGCTTCTGTATTTTTCAGTGTTAAGCGGAGTTACCTCTTTGTTTCTCAGTATCCTCCTCAATCTCAAACTCGTAACTGCTTTTAAACATAGTACATAATTGCCATACAATGTGTTCTTTACTCGGCAACGTGCCTTTCAGAACAATAAATCCTCATTTATCACTCGTGCAATTCAACAGACCAGAGCTTACGTTGACACCGTAAGGTTTCGACTTTGCTCTGTTGATTCCACTCTGACAACATTTATTCACCACCGGTATTCAACATTCATTCACAGATTATACATACACATGTGTTCTGATGCAGGTCCCTGACCCGGCTTCGGCCCCTGGCCGGCTTCCTATGAAGTCTTTCTACGTGTCTCCCTGAGGTCTTCAGTCCCTGACTGGCTCTCTGTAGAGTCTTTTAATGCGGGCCCCTGACCCGTCTTCGGCCCCTGGCCGGCTCTCTGTAGAGTCTTTTAATGCGGGCCCCTGACCCGTCTTCGGCCTCTGGCCGGCTCTCTGTAGAGTCTTTAAATGCGGGCCCCTGACCCGTCTTCGGCCCCTGGCCGGCTCTCTGTAGAGTCTTTTAATGCGGGCCCCTGACCCGTCTTCGGCCCCTGGCCGGCTCTCTGTAGAGTCTTTTAATGCGGGCCCCTGACCGTCTGCCCCTGGCCGGCTCTCTGTAGTCTTTAATGCGGGCCCCTGACCGTCTTGCCCTGGCGCTCTCTGTAGAGTCTTTTAATGCGGGCCCCTGACCCGTCTTCGGCCCCTGGCCGGCTCTCTGTAGAGTCTTTTAATGCCTCCCTGAGGTCTTTCTGTCAAACTGTATCGTGATCTCTGTTTACGCTTTATCTTATCATTTAAATTAAGTCAAAAAATTTGGCAGTTTCAATACTCACTTCCAATACTCCTGATCAAATTTAGAGTGTTCAATTTGACTGATTTGAAAATAAACAGGTTCAGTCTTACCTTATTTTTGACACCGGTGTTTGATCAGTTTCTTGGAGCGGGCCTTGAAAGCAGTGGTCCGTCCGGGGGTCTCAGGTGCTGTCCTCCTCAGGTCTCTGGACCGGTTTTCACAACCATCGCTCTGCTACCATTTGTTGGAGTTGGACAGCAACACACCACCTGAACGGCACTCACTGGAAGAAACAGCGGTAGACTTTTACTTTAACTCTATAAAGCGTTTATTCAAAATCAGGATACAAACAGACAATCATGCGCATGGACCCCAATCCAGAGCTGTCACCAATGGCCCCAGCGCTGCAAAAAGGATGCTGAGCAGAGCTCGCACGGCCATTGAAATAATCAACAGGGACAGTTCTGATTGGTCAGGAGTAAAGAGGCGGTGTTTTCTCATTGGGTCTTGTTCCTCTGCTTCGCCGTTGTCGCTCCTTCATTGGTTCTTGTACAGCCAATGAGAGCATATGTTGTGAAAGTGTGAGAAGAAAGATGGAATTCACATGTAGCTTCCTTTGAAGCTCGGGAGTTTTCTAAGATAGTCTTATCTCTTCCTAGGTGGGATGCGCTGTGGCGAGAAGGTCGTTCCCAGGATATTTACAAAGGGCCAGTGTAGGTGTGTGTGTGTGTGTGTGTGTGTGTGTGTCAGAGAGGGCTGTGGTTGAATCCAGATATTAATTGTCAAAGCTGGACCTTTCCTTATCTTATCTGCGCTCAGTAGTTGTCTCTGTGGCTCTCCTGTTCATATGAGTGTTGCTTTGTTCTATTCAAATCTAGGGTGAGCGTTGGTGCATAAAGTTCTTTCGTGTGTCACTGTTATCTTCTTTGATTAGTTCAGGCGCTGGACTGCCCTGCTAAAGTTTCAAACCTTCCACAGTGATTTTCCACTTTCCACATAACATTTATGCAAACGATACTAGGCTGTGCTAAGCTATAATATATATTCTTTACAATATCTTAAGGGGCCGAATGTTAAAACATGCATAAACTTAACAGAATAAAAGCGTGGTGTGTTTTTCAGTGTTTTTTTCATATTCTAAAGATTAATAGTGAGCTTATAGTCGCCTTGTAAAGCTTTTACAAGATGATGCATCTTTTTAGTTTAATAAAAAGAAAATTGGGGTGGAAACATTCTTTTTCTCTCCTTTGTCTGAGAGCTGAGTGTCCTTCATTAAACTCACTTTTCTTCATGAAGTTGGTTCATGTTCTTTAACCTTCTGGTCTGTCCTCAAACACCTGAATGTTGACCCGTTGTTATGGCGACTACCTTAAGGATGTCACAGATTTAGAATTCTTCTATTGTTCTTCTATTGTTTAACCGTGTTTGTCTCCTGACAGTCATTCCGTCTCCTACACAATTGGCAATCGTTCCGTGTCTCCTAACAATTGTTCCGTGTCTCCTAACAATCGTTCCGTGTCTCCTGACAATCGTTCCGTGTCTCCTGACAATCGTTCCGTGTCTCCTAACAATCGTTCCGTGTCTCCTGACAATCGTTCCGTGTCTCCTTGCGGTCTTTCCGTGTCTCCTGACAATCGTTCCGTGTCTCCTAACAAGCGTTCCGTGTCTCCTTGCGGTCTTTCCGTGTCTCCTGACAATCGTTCCGTGTCTCCTTGCGGTCTTTCCGTGTCTCCTCGCAATCGTTCCGTGTCTCCTTGCGGTCTTTCCGTGTCTCCTGACAATCGTTCCGTGTCTCCTAACAATCGTTCCGTGTCTCCTTGAGGTCTTTCCGTGTCTCCTCGCAATCGTTCCGTGTCTCCTGACAATCGTTCCGTGTCTCCTAACAATCGTTCCGTGTCTCCTGACAATCGTTCCGTGTCTCTTGACAATCGCTCCGTGTCGCCGTACGTCCCGTTTCGTGATGACAGTTTCTCTCTTCATGGATGAGTTGACCTCTGACCTGCCGTATATCTCTGTGTGTTAGCTGACCAGGTGTACGGGGATCAGGACATGCATGAAGTGGTCAGGAAACACTGTATGGACTACCTGGTGAGTCTCCTCCTGTCTGCCCTCACGACGCTCCTCTTCCTCCAGCGTCTCCTCCTCGTCTGTGTTCATAACCGTCTTCTTCCTCCCAGATGAAGAACGCAGACTATTTCTCAAATTACGTGACGGAGGACTTCACCACATACATCAACAGGAAGAGGAAAAACAATTGCCACGGAAACCACATCGAGATGCAGGCGATGGCCGAGATGTACAACCGACCGGTGGAAGTGTACCAGTACAGTACAGGTGAGCCAGGTCTGTCCAATAGAAACCAGCTGCAGATATGTCAGCCAATCACATCACACCAGCCTCTCACCCTCCTCCTCCTCCTACAGAGCCAATCAACACATTCCACGGCATCCACCAGAACAACGATGAGCCAATCAGAGTGAGCTACCATCGCAACATCCACTACAACTCGGTGGTGAACCCCAACAAGGCCACGATCGGGGTTGGACTGGGACTGCCCGCCTTCAAACCCGGGGTACCAGAATCACAACCTTTAAGACACCTCTTTGCCCAGTCTGTAAACTCCACAAACCAACCTCCCCTATAGAGAGGAGGGATTTTAGTTATCTTTCAATATATAGATGATTTGATCTCATATTCATGAACTACTTTATTACCTTCAAACAAACCCTGTAAATAAACAAGTCAAGTATTAAATGTGTTTTAAAGAAAATCCTGGAAACTATTTGATTTGGCTGCTATATATTTACGACTATTACAAATGTTTTTTTAAACTTCCTGTTTCTAAAGCGTCTAAAATTAATTGACCTTCGTTGTTTTAATCTTCAGACGTGTAAATTGTGTTTTTATGAGAACTGTTTGTCACGTCTAATAAGCTTTGACCGCATCGCCACATAACGGGTCAGCAGAACTCCTGAGACGTTTCCTTCTCTCACGGTGATCACGTGACCTGATGTTAACTAACACAGGAAGTAGAAACAGACAGACCTCGGAGAAAAATAACTGCTCTGTCTGATTCAGATCTACTGGTTGAATAGAAGTCTATGCTTCATGTGTTAAAGCTGCATTCTCTCTCCTGACCACCAGGGGGCGACTCCTCTAGTTGTATAGAAGTCTATGCTTCATGTGTTAAAGCTGCATTCTCTCTCCTGACCACCAGGGGCTCCTTTGGTTGTATAGAAGTCTATATAATAACTCTACTTCTCTCTTGATGTATTCCCTCAGTAAACATTGTAAACATGAGTTCATGTCTTAAGCTCTAGTTTTAAGTCTTCTTCTATACAGCCTGATGTCATGATGTCATCATTTAGTACATTATGGTCTGTAGAGTCACACAGACCATAAAGCAGGGGACGCTTTAGGGGCGGGGCTACGAGGTGATTGACAGGTTGACGGCGTCTCCGCGTCACTCCTCCTCAGTCCAGATATGGTCACTTCTTGTTCACTGGTTCCAACATTAAAACCAGTTATTCTATAATCCTGCTGACAAACATCCTGTTCACGTCCCCCAAAGCATTCTGGGAGCTGTAGTTTCCAAACGTTGAGCCGTGTGAAGTGTGTGTGTGTTTAGTAATAAATGTGTGTTCCCCCTCCATTAGTACGCGGAGCAGACGCTGATGAAGTCGGCCATCAAGACGTCGGAGGAGTCGTGGATTGAGCAGCAGATGCTGGAGGACAAGAAGAGAGCGACGGACTGGGAGGCCACCAACGAGGCCATCGAGGAGCAGGTGGCCCGGGAGAGCTACCTGCAGTGGCTCCACGACCAGGAGAAGCAGGCCCGCCAGGTACAGACAGAGAGACAGACAGACAGAGAGACAGGCAGACAGACAGGCAGACAGACAGGCAGACAGACAGACAGAGAGACAGACAGAGAGGCAGACAGACAGAGAGAGAGACAGACAGGCAGGCAGACAGACAGACAGAGAGACAGACAGACAGGCAGGCAGACAGACAGACAGACAGAGAGACAGACAGACAGACAGACAGGCAGAGAGACAGACAGACAGAGAGACAGGCAGACAGAGAGACAGACAGAGAGACAGACAGAGAGACAGACAGGCAGGCAGACAGACAGACAGAGAGACAGACAGACAGGCAGGCAGACAGACAGACAGAGAGACAGACAGAGAGACAGACAGACAGACAGACAGGCAGAGAGACAGACAGACAGAGAGACAGGCAGACAGACAGGCAGGCAGACAGAGAGAGAGACAGACAGACAGGCAGACAGAGACAGTTGGGTCTCAACGTGTTTTCTCCCTCAGCCCCGCAAAGCGACCGCCACCTGCAGCTCGGCGACGGCGGCGGCCTCCAGCGGACCGGACGACTGGAGCACCCGGTCGCCGCGGCAACGTGACTGCGACCCCTCCCACTCCCACGCTCACTCCGACCTCCTGACGGCCCCGTCGACCCACAACAAGCCCCCCTCCCCCGCCGGAGCCGCCATCCTCCTGAGCAAACCCCCCTCCCCCTGTGCACCAGGTAACACACACACTGTGCTCAGCATTCTGCAGGATGTTTCAGGTTGTTCTGAACTCTGATGAGGTCTGTGACCCGGCATGTGAACCCGGTCTGTGACCCGGCCTGTGAACCCGGTCTGTGAACCCGGTCTGTGAACCCGGTCTGTGAACCCGGCCTGTGACCCGGTCTGTGACCCGGCATGTGAACCCGGCCTGTGAACCCGGTCTGTGAACCCGGCCTGTGAACCCGGTCTGTGAACCCGGTCTGTGAACCCGGTCTGTGAACCCGGTCTGTGACCCGGCATGTGAACCCGGCCTGTGACCCGGCATGTGAACCCGGCATGTGAACCCGGCATGTGAACCCGGCCTGTGAACCCGGTCTGTGAACCCGGTCTGTGGCCCAGTCTGTGGCCCAGTCTGTGGCCCGGTCTGTGAACCCGGTCTGTGAACCCGGCCTGTGACCCGGCTTGTGACCCGGCTTGTGACCCGGTCTGTGAACCCGGTCTGTGACCCGGCTTGTGAACCCGGCTTGTGAACCCGGCCTGTGAACCCGGTCTGTGACCCGGTCTGTGAACCCGGTCTGTGAACCCGGCCTGTGAACCCGGTCTGTGGCCCGGTCTGTGAACCCGGTCTGTGAACCCGGTCTGTGACCCGGCTTGTGACCCGGTCTGTGACCCGGCATGTGAACCCGGTCTGTGAACCCGGCCTGTGAACCCGGTCTGTGACCCGGCTTGTGAACCCGGCTTGTGAACCCGGCTTGTGAACCCGGTCTGTGACCCGGCCTGTGACCCGGTCTGTGAACCCGGCCTGTGACCCGGCTTGTGACCCGGCTTGTGACCCGGTCTGTGAACCCGGTCTGTGAACCCGGCCTGTGAACCCGGTCTGTGGCCCGGTCTGTGAACCCGGTCTGTGAACCCGGTCTGTGACCCGGTCTGTGAACCCGGCATGTGAACCCGGTCTGTGGCCCGGCATGTGAACCCGGCATGTGAACCCGGTCTGTGAACCCGGCTTGTGAAGCCGGTCTGTGGCCCGGTCTGTGAACCCGGTCTGTGACCCGGCCTGTGAACCCGGCTTGTGAACCCGGTCTGTGACCCGGTCTGTGAACCCGGCCTGTGAACCCGGTCTGTGACCCGGCTTGTGACCCGGTCTGTGAACCCGGCCTGTGACCCGGCTTGTGAACCCGGCCTGTGACCCGGTCTGTGAACCCGGCTTGTGACCCGGTCTGGGAACCCGGCCTGTGAACCCGGTCTGTGAACCCGGCCTGTGACCCGGTCTGTGAACCCGGCCTGTGAACCCGGCCTGTGACCCGGTCTGTGACCCGGTCTGTGAACCCGGCCTGTGAACCCGGCCTGTGACCCGGTCTGTGAACCCGGTCTTTGACCCGGCCTGTGACCCGGTCTGTGAACCCGGTCTGTGAACCCGGCCTGTGAACCCGGCTTGTGAACCCGGTCTGTGACCCGGCTTGTGACCCGGCTTGTGAACCCGGTCTGTGACCCGGCTTGTGAACCCGGCTTGTGAACCCGGCTTGTGACCCGGTCTGTGACCCGGTCTGTGACCCGGCTTGTGAACCCGGCCTGTGACCCGGCTTGTGAACCCGGCCTGTGAACCCGGCCTGTGACCCGGTCTGTGAACCCGGCCTGTGACCCGGTCTGTGACCCGATCTGTGACCCGGCATGTGAACCCGGTCTGTGACCCGGTCTGTGACCCGGCATGTGAACCCGGTCTGTGACCCGGTCTGTGAACCCGGCCTGTGAACCCGGTCTGTGACCCGGTCTGTGAACCCGGCCTGTGACCCGGCTTGTGACCCGGTCTGTGAACCCGGTCTTTGACCCGGCCTGTGACCCGGTCTGTGAACCCGGTCTGTGACCCGATCTGTGAACCGGGCCTGTGACCCGATCTGTGAACCCGGTCTGTGACCCGGTCTGTGAACCCGGTCTGTGACCCGGTCTGTGAACCCGGCCTGTGACCCGGTCTGTGAACCCGGCCTGTGACCCGGCTTGTGAACCCGGCCTGTGACCCGGCCTGTGAACCCGGCCTGTGACCCGGCCTGTGACCCGGCCTGTGACCCGGTCTGTGACCCGGCTTGTGAACCCGGCCTGTGACCCGGCTTGTGAACCCGGCCTGTGACCCGGTCTGTGAACCCGGCCTGTGACCCGGCTTGTGAACCCGGCTTGTGACCCGGTCTGTGACCCGGCTTGTGAACCCGGCCTGTGAACCCGGCCTGTGACCCGGTCTGTGACCCGGCTTGTGAACCCGGCCTGTGACCCGGTCTGTGACCCGGCTTGTGAACCCGGCCTGTGAACCCGGCCTGTGACCCGGTCTGTGACCCGGCTTGTGAACCCGGCCTGTGACCCGGCTTGTGAACCCGGCATGTGACCCGGTCTGTGAACCCGGCTTGTGAACCCGGCCTGTGACCCGGCCTGTGAACCCGGCCTGTGACCCGGCTTGTGAACCCGGCCTGTGACCCGACCTGTGACCCGGTCTGTGACCCGGCCTGTGACCCGGCCTGTGACCCGGTCTGTGACCCGGTCTGTGAACCCGGTCTGTGACCCGGTCTGTGACCCGGTCTGTGACCCGGCCTGTGACCCGGTCTGTGAACCCGGTCTGTGACCCGGTCTGTGACCCGGTCTGTGACCCGGTCTGTGACCCGGCCTGTGACCCGGTCTGTAACCCGGTCTCTTGTGTGTTCCAGGGCTGACGGACTGGGAGGACGATGAGATCCTGGCCTCGGTGCTGGCCGTCTCCCAGCAGGAGTACCTGGACAGCATGAAACATCAGAGCTCCGCCTCCATGCATCGAGAGAGAGAGCCGTCACCCGACAGCAGCTGATAGCACACACACACACACACACACACACACACACACTCAGACAACGATCACCTTTGACCTCCCCCTTTGCCCCCTGCATCTCACCTCTGACCCTCAGAAGGAGATCGACCAGGGAAAAAATAAAACATCAAACAAAGAAATGTAAACTTGTTTTTTTCTGCAGACATTTCAACTCCTTAGTTGATCACTCGTCCGCTTGTTTCCTTCCCTCCTTCCCTCTTTCCCTCTCTTTCTCATCGCTCCCATCACCCTCTCCTCCCAGCCAATAGTGATCCAGCATTATCACACCCCCCCTGCCGCCTCCCTTCTCCTTCTCCTGGTTACAACCCACATGGGGCTTGGTCTTAATGCTGATTTGGGATCAGTTGTGATTGGAGGATTTTATTTTGAAATTCACAATCTGTTTTTAATTTTAATATCTTTGCTCAGTTCAGGCTGTTAGCTCTGAGGCTATCAGGAATATTGGCTAGCTCTCACCTCAAGTCTTACTGTTTTAAAGCTACTTCCCCGCTAACAGCGCTGACTGGTTAGCATAGCTAACCTCGTAGCTCCCGCCGGCGGCCATTTTGTGTTGGGGAAACAACTCTCTCCCTTCTTCATCCTCCTCCTCATCCTCCTCCAAACCACCATCACCATCGGACTTATTTAGCTGCATGTTTAATCAATCACGACCAATATCATCGAGAAAAAGCGAGAAAAGAAAAAAAGGATATACAAAATTTGAGAATTGTCATACTTATCCTCTTAATGATTGATTATTATTATTGTTGTTATTATTATTAATAATATACGTTTGTTTTATTTTATTTTATCATTTGGGATGAAAAGACCTTTTTTTCTTTTTTCTTGGAATAAAGAGGGAAAATGTTTCTGAAGAAAATTGTTTTGGAGATTGTATTTCTTCTTTGACACACACGCTGAGTTTAGTTTCTTACAACTATAACTAAATAATACACATGCATGTTATATATTCAGATTATAAATTTTATAAAGAACATATGTCCTGATAATAATGGTGTGTTTACATTTTTAAGAGGTAAAAACACAAACTTGATTGTTTATTTATTACTAAAGAAATAAAGAACAGTTGGATATGTCAAATTATTACAACGTTAAAGTTGGTTACTTGCATCAAACAATGCAATTATTGTTCTACTTGTATATACTTTTACTTCTAGTATTTTAACAGTATGGTATAGGTACTTTTACTGCCGTTGAAGGTACTTCCTTATGAACTTCCGGTCAGACTGCCTGCTTCTGTCTGATGAACCATCTCACTCGAACGTGCTCGGAGCTTGAAGCTGATTAGCGGGACGGTTCAAAACATTTGATCTTTGGTCTCGGTGCCGATTGGACAGCGACGGCATGGTGGGCGTGGCCTCACGGAATAATTTAAATACAGAACAAAACAGTAACTTGTGTGTGAGACTCTTAACTCAAGGGAATTATTTTACCAACGTTTAAACTTTACGGCAGAAAGAAAAACTTTTACGGTCATTTTTTGTGCTGATGTTTAAAAGTTTAACCCGATGGATTCTCTCTGAACATGTTAACCAATAGTAGTTTTTTTCAATAATAATGAGGTTTTAATTTTATGGATCATATTTAACTATTTGGTTTGTGTGTGTGTATAAACTGCTTATACACGTAGTTTAAATAAACAACGTGTATAAACGCTGTATTTATACACATATTATATTCAGAACCTGTATAAACGGTGTATTTATACACGTGTGAAGAACAAACAGTTAAAATATTTATTGTGCAGTCAAAGTTGATGTAACCATCATGGAGTACTAGACAGTTCCTCAGTGAACCAACAGGTGGGGCTGTTCACCAACCAGGTGAGGTATTCCCCCAGCAGCCAATAGGATTCCTTCATGTCTAACCTGCAAAGACCAGGGAGGTCTCACTCTGATTGTCTATTCAGAGCTCCTTGTCACATACTGTTATTGAAACTTTATCCTTTATTTCAGTGACAGACATAATAACTATTTTGTGCAGCATCTGTTTATCTAAACTACCTGAAAAATAAAATAGTTTGTATGAATTATCTTGATTATAAATGTCTTTCTTTGTTTGTTAAGTTAACAAATCAGGATTCACAATAAGAAATAAGAATATCCATTAACAGTCTGTGGGCCAAGGACATTTTTTTCTTTTTCTACTTCATTTAGAAAAAACACAAAATAATAACTGTAGGAGTTTCATGAATGAATTTCTGCAAATACACGTTTTAAATGTTGATATCTGTAAATGGGGACGGGTATTTCATTAGAAAGTTATTGTTCAGGGATTTTTAATAAAACAATTTCCCCCATTAATATGATTTATTTAGATGACAACTATTATATTGTGCTATATATGACATAATATATACAAATATAGCATAGTATAAAATATAGAAATATTATCTAGTATATTAAAATATAATATTGTAAAACATAATCCAATATTTTAAATATACAATATAAAAATTTAGCATAACATAAAAAATATATATTTAAATATAGAATACAGTATAACATAACAACATATATTAAATATAGAAATACAGTGGATTGCAATATTCTAAAAATACAATATTGTATTATATAACATAATAAATTATATTTAAATATTAAAATGTATTGGAATATAATATTTTAAAATACAATATAGTATTATATAAAATAACATATATATATTTTTAATAATTACGCGACGCGGTTCTATCCGTCAGAGTGATGCCTCTTGTCGACGCTTGAGCTGGAGTTCCTTTACTTCCGGGACACTTCGGCACCTCCGCCGTGTTTTCTTTCGCTGCTTCTCTCCTGAGCTCCGGCTTCATCTGAGGCTGCCTGTCGCTCTTTGACCTGAACAGCAGACCCGGATCTCGGTGCTCCGGTCCGGTTCTGAGGCTCGTGGAACGGGTCGGCAGGTCAGCGGGGAACCACACGATGGCGGCGGGGATCCGGAGCCCAGTGGCGGAGGAGAAGCCGAGCCGGAGTCAGGCTGAAGGTGAGTGTTTCCCGGGAAAGAGAACCGGCCCGCACGGCTCTAACTGAGGGGTACCTGAGGGGCAACTGGAACCGAGGGCAGGACTTGTGTGATTCAAAAAATAAAAATAAAACTTCATATTTTATACATTAAAAGTAATAAAAACAAAGTTTCTTCATCTGTTTCCGGTTTCAGAAATGTCATTTAGCTACCTAGCAGCTAACTAGCAGCTAACCCAGACTAACCTCTCATGCTAGCTGAGGGCTAACGTCTAATGCTAACTGCTCTGGTTACTAACTAACTAACAACCCGTCAGAGACTCCGGAGCTAATGCTAACAGACGAAAGGTGAATGAACCACCAGGTGTGATGATGACGAAGAGCTGGTGACGTGGAGGTGGGCTCACAATACACAGTGTAGTCAGAGTGATGAGGGACATGTTCTACTATTATATCTGATGAGTCTGGGTTTTATGTATATATATATATATATGTGTGTGTTACGCCCGGCCTAGGAGTGCCAGAGCGTAGCACCAGGTCGGTCTCCCCACCTCCCAAATTAGGACCAGTCAAGAACAATGATGTTTATTTTGGTTCGGGTGTCCACAATTCTTCAGGGTGAGCCTGGCCCAAATCAACAAACAAAACAATCTAAGCAAGTCAGCTACCTTCCCTAGACCATAACCGAAACAAACAAATACAAATCACTTACCTAACGCCCTACTGAAAAACAAGAGAAAACAGTATTAAACAAAAAAGGCTTCTCACCCCTACCGACACCCGTTATAACACCCCCCCCCACAATCAGAGCTGTGCAGCATGGCCTGGTTGGAAGCTGGAGAGAGAGAGAGAGAGAGAGAGAGCCGGCCCCCACAGGTTCCCTCTTATGTGCTCCGTCCAATCACCTGTAAGGGGAAGAGAAAAGCAAAACATCATAGCACCCCCCTCAGGCAGGGAGGTGAACAACATTAAGGGGAGGATTTACTCTCAGCCATAACATATATATATTAGGGCTGTCAATCGATTTAAAAAAATTAACTAATTAATCGCACATTTTGAAATTCATTAATCGCGATTAAAAGGTTTTTTTTCTTCTAAAGACTAAATCTTCTAAATGAACGAGTAATCCCTTCAGACAGCGTGTATTTTAGACACTTGTTTAATTGTATTCTTTTTTAAAGACAAAACTTCACACAGAGCTGTGTTTTCAAAGAGGCTCCGACCTATAAAGTGCCAGCGAGGTATTTAATATCGTGGATGATAAATTGTTTCTTCAGTGAAACATCAGATTAGTAAACAAGGTGTATGAGAGACCCCATTGGTCCTGTCATCTTTAACACTGAACAGCAGCAGAACCAGTGGCCTTGGTAAACTGACAAATATGTCATGTTAACCCTCTGGAGGCTGGGGGCATTTTCTCGATTTTACAAAACAATGTAAATTCACCTTTTAAAGCCTTTTGCATGTGACACATCCCAGTGTTTCCCCCACCATTCTATCAGGGTGAGGCCCCGCCCCCCTGTCATGTTCTCTATCGCGCCAGATTACAGCAGAAGTAATATAAGGTTCTTTCCTTAAAGACGTCTTTGTTCTTGTATTAAACTAAACGTCTGTTGTTGGTCGTCTCTACAGCAGAAGTAATGTATGATTCTTTCCTTCAAGACGTCTTTGTTCTTGTATTAAACTAAACGTCTGTTGTTGGTCGTCTCTACAGCAGAAGTAATGTATGGTTCTTTCCTTCAAGACGTCTTTGTTCTTGTATTAAACTAAACGTCTGTTGTTGGTTTCCTTCAAGACGCCGTTCTTTCCTTCAAGACGTCTTTGTTCTTGTATTAAACTAAACGTCTGTTGTTGGTCGTCTCTACAGCAGCATGTCATTCTGTCTCGACGTGTCGTTCACTCTTTTCTTCTCTCCGTCTCGCCGCAGAGCTCCATGCCCGCGTGTCTGCGCGCGCATCGAGCGGAGCAACAAAAGTCCCCTTTCCCTTCCGCCCCGCGTCACCGACACGTCGCCCTCTGCTTCTCTGTGAATATGGAGGAGCAGACGGGAGGAAGGAGGCGGACTGCCGTGGTTTGACACTCACAGGAGTGAAACAACTTCAACGCACACCGGAAGTAAACAGTTGCGTTAATTGCGCTAAAATATTTTAGTGCGTTAATCGCGGCCAAATTAATCGCATAGATTAACGCGTTAACGCTGACAGCCCTAATATATATATATATATGTGTATGTATATTATATGTGTATATATATATGTGTATGTATATTATATATGTATATATATATTTGTGTATATGTATATGTGTGTATATATATATATATATATATATCTGAAAAGTCTCCTTCACATCCTGTTTAATGTCAATGATTGTCATACCTGTCGCGCTGAGTAAACACAGGTGTGACGGCCCATCCCAACAGGAACACTGTTGGGATGGGCCGTCACACCTGTGTCCTCGTTTGTGTAAACATTCCTGGCAATAAAACTGTTTCTGATTCTGATTCTGATAACTAAATCAAATCCACCGACGGTTGAACAAGCAAAAACATTTTTATAATCTGAAAGATGCTCCAACGTTCTGTAGAACCAGACAGCTGGAGTACACACACACTATATACACACACACACACACAACAAACACACTATATATATATATACACTACCATTCAAAAGTTTGGGATCACTTAGAAATGTCCTTATTTTTCAAAGAAAAGCATTGTTTTTTTCAATGAAGATAACATTAAATTAATCAGAAATACACTCTATACATTGTTAATGTGGTAAATGACTATTCTAGGTGGAAACGTCTGGTTTCTAATGAAATATCTCCAGAGGTGTATAGAGGCCCATTTCCATCAACTATCACTCCAGTGTTCTAATGGTACATTGTGTTTGATAATCGCCTTAGAAGACTAATGGATGATTAGAAAACCCTTGAAAACCCTTGTGCAATTATGTTAGCACAGCTGAAAACTGTTTTGCTGATGAGAGAAGCTATAAAACTGGCCTTCCTTTGAGCTAGTTGATTATCTGGAGCATCACATTTGTGGGTTCGATAACTCTCAAAATGGCCAGAAAAAAAGAAGTTTCCTGTGAAACTCGCCAGTCTATTCTTGTTCTTAGAAATGAAGGCTATTCCATGCGAGAAATTGCAAAGAAACTGAAAATGTCCTACAGCTTGTGTACTACTCCCTTCAGAGAACAGCACAAACGGGCTCTAACCAGAGCAGAAAGAGAAGTGGGAGGCCCCGGTGCACAACTCAGCAAGAAGACAAGTACATTAGAGTCTCTAGTTTGAGAAATAGACGCCTCACAGGTCCTCAACTGGCAGCTTCTTTAAATGGTACCCGCAAAACGCCAGTGTCAACGTCGACAGTGAAGAGGCGACTCCGGGATGCTGGCCTTCTAGGCAGAGTGGCAAAGAAAAAGCGATATCTGAGTCTGGCCAATAAAAAGAAAAGATTGGTATGGGCAAAAGAACACAGGCATTGGACAGAGGAAGATTGGAAAAAGGTGTTATGGACAGATGGATCCAAGTTTGAGGTGTTTGGATCACACAGAAGAACATTTGTGAGACGCAGAACAGGTGAAAAGATGCTGGAAGAGTGCCTGACACCATCTGTCAAGCATGGTGGAGGTCATGTGATGGTCTGGGGCTGCTTTGGTGCTGGGAAAGTGGGAGATTTGTACCAGGTAAAAGGGATTTTAAATAAGGAAGGCTATCACTCCATTTTGCAACGCCATGCCATACCCTGTGGGCAGCGCTTGATTGGAGCCAATTTCCTCCTCCAACAGGACAATGACCCAAAGCACACCTCCACATTGTGCAAGAACTATTGAGGGAAGAAGCAGGCAGCTGGTCTGCTGTCTGTAATGGAGTGGCCAGCACAGTCACCAGATCTCAACCCCATTGAGCTGTTGTGGGAGCAGCTTGACCGTATGGTCCTCAAGAAGTGCCCATCAAGCCAATCCAACTTGTGGCGGTGCTTCAGGAAGCGTGGGGTGACATTTCAACAGATTACCTCAACAAATTAACAGCTAGAATGCCAAAGGTCTGCAATGCTGTCATTGCTGCAAAAGGAGCATTCTTTCACGAAAGCAAAGTTTGAAGAAAAAAATTAATACTTCAAATACAAATCATTATTTCTAACCTTGTCAATGTCTTGGCTATATTTTCTATACATTTTGCAACTCATTTGATAAATAAAAGTGTGAGTTTTCATGGAAAACACGAAATTGTCTGGGTGATCCCAAACTTTTGAACGGTAGTGTATATATACACTCACACACACTATATACACTCACACACTCTATATATACTCGCACACAAACACACTATATTTACACACACACACACACTGCCGCATCACCTCCGTGAACAAAGCCTGACTTAGTGAAGTCTGGCTTGGACTCTTAAATCCTTCTGTTGCCCCTGAGGTAGCAGCACGATATGTATATAATATATATATATATATATTAGGGCTGTCAGCGTTAACGGGTTAATCTATGCGATTAATTTGGCCGCGTTAACGCACTAAAATATTTTACCGCAATTAACGCAACTTTGTTTACTTCCGGTGTTCGTTGAAGTTTTTACACTCCTCTGAGTGTCAAACCGCGGCAGTACGGTTTAACACTGTTTACGTTTTTAAAACAATTATTTCTCCGTGAAAATAAAGATCATAAATCAGTTTAACTCGTGGATGAATCAGTCAGGTTTCCTCCTGCTCCTCCTTCCTCCCGTCTCCCCCTCTGATACACAGAGGAACGGAGGGGCGACGTGTCGGGTGACGCGGCGCGGAAAGAACTCGTCACATGAAACCTTCAACGTGATTTGTCAATCTGTTTGTCTGTCAACATTTTTGGAAAAAAACAACCAATGAACACTCAGTAAATCACAAAGGACCTCCCACCTCACAGGTGAGGCTCATTAGCAGCCTGTCAGTCAGAGAACCAGAGAACACGGCACCAGGACAACTGAGCCTCATTGAATAGAGCTGAGATTGTTCTGGAATGTTTGATGTAGAACACGTGGGTATGTGTCATATGCAAACGCCTTTAAAAGGTGAATTATTAAATTTTTTTTTAATGTATAGATAGATAGATAGATAGATAGATATATACTTTATTAATCTGAGGAGGGAAATTTAGTCGGTGGCAACACACAAAAGAATAAAATAAAAACAAAACACAAAATATAAGAAGGGTAGTCTGGCAGGGTGAACTGTTGTGAGCCTCGAGAGCCTCAACGAAATGTTCGAAATGTTCTCCTGTGTCTCTCCGGAGGCGAGGGAGGTCTGAGGCGTCTGGAGAAGCCCAGCAGGAGGTGGTGGAGAGGGTGGTCGGGTTGTCCAATATGGACTACAGTTTCTTCAAACCTCTCTCCACCACCTATTCCAGGTGCTCCAGCTGGCAACCCGATGATGGAGCCAGCCTTTCTAACCAGTTTGTTAAGGCGGCTACGGGTGTCACGGCTCGTGCTGCTACCCCAGCAGACAATGGCAAAGTGCAGCACACTGGCGACAACCCGACTGGTAGAATAACTCCGGCATCTTGCTGCACGTTGAAGGATCGAAGCTTTCTCAGGAAAAAGAGCGACTCATCCCCTTCTTGTACAGCGTTGATGTTGGCCCCAGTTCAGTGGCTGTCGATGGGCAGCAGGTATGTACAGTACTCCCTCACCACCGTCCACTCCCTCCCAGGACACTCTAGTAGGAGCTGCTGTCTCCTGAGAGTCACCACCATCATCTCTGGTCTTGGCCACGTTCAGCGGGTGGTTCTCATGTTACTTTGCAAAGTCACTCACCACTGCCCTGTATACTCCTCCCCCGTCCATCCCCCATACACCCGCTGCAAGCAGATCCATAGAGTTTTGTGCAGATGGAAGTCACTGGTGTACAGTCACTGGTGAAGAGTGAAGGGAGTTGGTACAGTTCCCTGTGGGTTTAACATCACTGACCATCGCTCCAGACAGCACACGAAGGAGACGAGACAGTCCCTGTGAGGGCTCAACATCACTGACCGTTCCAGACACCACGGCCATTCTGACAAACCGTGGTCTGCCTGTGAGGTGATCAGTGATCAGAAGATGGGTGGACGCGGGTCCACCGGGCCACCTGCAGTCAGTGATCCAGGAAGCGTCCACACCCGTCCACACACCCGGCCCAGCTTCTCACTCAGCAGCAGTGGCTGGATGGTGTTAAATGCACTGGAGAAGTCAAAGAAAGTGACTCTCACAGAGACATCGGTTCCATCCAGGTGCGACTGAGCTCACAGCAGGTAGATGATGGCGTCCACTCCCACATGAGGCTGGTAAGCAACTGCAGAGAGTCCAACGGTGATTTCACCTGCGGCCGGAGGTGGGCCAAGACCAGCCTTTCCAGCACCTTCATCACATGGGAGGTGAGGCGACCGTCGGTAGTCATGAGGCCAGATGGTGCTGACTTCTTTGGGACAGGGACCGGGCAGGACGTCTGCCACAGCACGGGGACTTCGCCCAGCCGCAGGCTGAGGTTGAAGAGGCGCTGCAGGACACCAGACAGCTGGGTGGCGCGGGTCTTTAGGACCCTGGGGCTGATGCCATCAGGACCTTCAGCTCTGCGCTGGTGTAGTTTCTCCAGCTGTCTTCTCACCTGGTCAGTCGTCACAGAGAGAGGGAGGGTGGAGGAGCCCATTGTTATTGAGGGCTCGGTGGATGTGCAGCTCAGCAGGGGGACAGAGGGGAGGAGGTGTTTGGGAGGTGTGATGTGGAGGAGACGGGAGGGCTGTGAACTGAACCTATTGAAAAACAGTTCAGCTCGTTGGCCTCCAGGAGCCCCTGGCTGTCTCCTCCCACCTTGAAGCCAGTTATCTGCTTCATGCCAGACCACACCTCCCTTGTGTTGTTCAGCTGGAGTTTGGCCTCCAGCCTCCTGTAGGAGTCCTTGCCCTCCCTGAGCTTCACCTTCAGGTTGCGCTGGGCTTTCCTCAGCTCATCCCTGTCTCCAGACCTGAAAGCAGCTTTCATGTTAAGCGCCTTCAGGTCCCTGGTGATCCAGGGCTTGTTGTTGGGGAAGCAGCACAGTCCGTGATGGGATGGTGGTGTGTTCACAGAACTTGATGTATTCCGTGATGCAGTCGGTCATACTGTTGATGTCCTCCCTGCGGTCCACACAGCACATCCCAGTCCGTTGACTCGTAGCGGTCCTGTAGAGCGTCGTTAGCCTCCATAGACCACCTCCTCACTGTCCTGGTGGTCACTGCCTCTTCACCAGAGGAACATACCTGGGTGTCAGCCGGACCAGGTCATGATCAGACCTGCCGAGGGGGGGAAGGGCAGTGGCGCTGTATGCGTCCTTAGTATTAGCATACAGCAAGTCCAGAGTTTTATTGTTCCTAGTTGGGCAGTCTATGTATTGATGGAAGGTTGGCAGAGCTTTATCCAGTGTGGTGTGGTTAAAGTCACCAGTGATAGCCATGAATGCTCCAGGCTGATGATTCAGCAGAGCAGACACAGTGGAGTGGATGGTGTCCACAGCTTCCTCAGCGTCAGCTGATGGCGGCACGTACACGACAACCACAATGGCGGACGTGAACTCTCTCGGCAAATAGTACGGGCGCATCCCCACGGCCAACAGTTCAATGTTCGGGCTACAGAAGCGCTCCTTCACGCACACATGGTCCGGGTGGCACCACCGTTCATTCACATAAACAACGATCCCGCCCCCCCTCTTCTTACCGCTCTGTGTAGCGTCTCTGTCAGCCCGAACAGTCCTGAAGCCGGGCAAAGACGCGCTGTGATCCGGATAGTCCGCGTGCAGCCACGTCTCAGTGAAACACAAGAGACTGCTCTCACGGAAGACCCTCTCGGTCATTACCGAAATGCCCCCAGCCTCCAGAGGGTTAATGTGACATATTTGAATGTCAGTCAGTTACCAAGGCCACTGGTTCTGCTGTTCAGTGTTAAAGATGACAGGACCAATGGGGTCTCAATATACTTATTTTTTTTTACTAATCTGATGTTTCACTGAAGAAACAATTTATCATCCACAATATTAAATACCTCGCTGGCACTTTATAGGTTGGAGCCTCTTTGAAAACACAGATCTGTGTGAAGTTCGGTCTTTAAAAAGAAGAAAAAAAACATTTTAATCGCGATTAATGAATTTCAAAATGTACGATTAATGAGTTAAATTTTTTTAATCGATTGACAGCCCTAATATATATATGTATATATATGTGTGTTTATTATTCAACTCCACAGGTGTGAAGGTGAGTTGTTTGTGGCCCAATCAGAGGCTAGTGGACACCTGTCCTCAGCTACAGGTGTCCTCAGGTACAGGTGTCCTCAGGTACAGGTGTCCTCAGGTGTGACAGGTGTCCTCGGGTGTGACAGGTGTCCTCGGGTGGTACAGGTGTCCTCAGGTGTGACAGGTGTCCTCAGGTACAGGTGTCCTCAGGTGTGACAGGTGTCCTCAGGTGGTACAGGTGTCCTCAGGTGGTACAGGTGTCCTCAGGTGGTACAGGTGTCCTCAGGTGGTACAGGTGTCCTCAGGTGTGACAGGTGGTACAGGTGTCCTCAGGTGTGACAGGTGGTACAGGTGTCCTCAGGTGTGACAGGTGGTACAGGTGTCCTCAGGTATGACAGGTGTCCCCTCTGTGTCCCAGCAGTCCACAGGAGGCTGAAGTACACCAGTCTGGCGGTCCTCGTGGTCCAGAACGCTTCGCTCATCCTCAGCATCCGATACGTCCGCACGTTGCCCGGCGACCGCTTCTTCACGACGTCGGCCGTCGTCATGGCGGAGCTCCTGAAGCTGCTGACCTGCGTCATCATCATCCTGCTGCAGAAGAGACGTGAGGATCAATACACCTGATCATCTTCTTTATCCACGGGATCAATACACCTGATCATCTTCTTTCTCCACGGGATCAATACACCTGATCATCTTCTTTATCCACGGGATCAATACACCTGATCATCTTCTTTCTCCACGGGATCAATACACCTGATCATCTTCTTTCTCCACGGGATCAATACACCTGATCATCTATTATTAATTTACATCTCTCACGCCCCCCTACTTTTCTCTCCCTCCCTCTCCCTCCTTTACCCCCCTCCCTCTCTCTCTACCTCATGCCCTCATACTCCTCTCACTCCCCCCTCCTTCTCTCCTCCTCCCCTACTTCTCTCCTTTTCCCCCCTCCTTCTCTCCCTCCCTCCCCCTACTTCTCTCCCTCCTTTACCCCCCTCTCCTTCTCTCCCCCCCTCCTTCTCTCCCCCTCCCCCTCAGTCAACGTGAAGGAGACGGTGTACTTCCTGGTGGACGCGGTGGTGTTCCAGTACCAGGACACGCTGAAGCTCGCCGTTCCTTCGCTCATCTACACGCTGCAGAACAACCTGCAGTACGTCGCCATCTCCAACCTGCCGGCGGCCACCTTCCAGGTGAGACTTCGTCTTCATCGTCTTCATCGTGTCCGTCTCTCAATGCCGCCTCACTTCCTGTCTGCGTCTCATTGGTTCAGAACAACAGGAAGTAGAAACTTTGTTTTGTGGAGTGATTTAGTTATTGTCAGAATAAATACACTAATAATGGTGTTGAAGGAACTAGTTAGTGGTTAATGACATCACAGTACTAGTTAGTGGTTAATGACATCACAGTATTAGTTAGTGGTTAATGACATCACAGTACTAGTTAGTGTGTAATGACATCACAGTACTAGTTAGTGGTTAATGACATCACAGTACTAGTTAGTGGTTAATGACATCACAGTACTAGTTAGTGGTTAATGACATCACAGTATTAGTTAGTGGTTAATGACATCACAGTACTAGTTAGTGTGTAATGACATCACAGTACTAGTTAGTGGTTAATGACATCACAGTACTAGTTAGTGTGTAATGACATCACAGTACTAGTTAGTGGTTAATGACATCACAGTACTAGTTAGTGTGTAATGACATCACAGTACTAGTTGGTGTGTAATGACATCACAGCACTAGTTAGTGTGTAATGACATCACAGTACTAGTTAGTGGTTAATGACATCACAGTATTAGTTAGTGGTTAATGACATCACAGTACTAGTTAGTGTGTAATGACATCACAGTACTAGTTAGTGGTTAATGACATCACAGTACTAGTTAGTGGTTAATGACATCACAGTACTAGTTAGTGTGTAATGACATCACAGTACTAGTTAGTGGTTAATGACATCACAGTACTAGTTAGTGTGTAATGACATCACAGTACTAGTTGGTGTGTAATGACATCACAGTACTAGTTAGTGGTTAATGACATCACAGTACTAGTTAGTGTGTAATGACATCACAGTACTAGTTAGTGGTTAATGACATCACAGTACTAGTTGGTGTGTAATGACATCACAGTACTAGTTAGTGTGTTATGACATCACAGTACTAGTTAGTGGTTAATGACATCACAGTACTAGTTGGTGTGTAATGACATCACAGCACTAGTTAGTGGTTAATGACATCACAGCACTAGTTAGTGGTTAATGACATCACAGCACTAGTTAGTGGTTAATGACATCACAGTATTAGTTAGTGGTTAATGACATCACAGTACTAGTTAGTGTGTAATGACATCACAGTACTAGTTAGTGGTTAATGACATCACAGTACTAGTTAGTGTGTAATGACATCACAGTACTAGTTGGTGTGTAATGACATCACAGTACTAGTTAGTGGTTAATGACATCACAGTACTAGTTGGTGTGTAATGACATCACAGCACTAGTTAGTGTGTAATGACATCACAGTACTAGTTGGTGTGTAATGACATCACAGCACTAGTTAGTGGTTGACTCCACAGTACTAGTTAGTGTCGAGTGAGTCGTGTCTCTGTGCAGGTGACCTACCAGCTGAAGATCCTCACCACGGCTCTGTTCAGCGTGACGATGCTGAGGAAGACTCTGTCCAGAGTCCAGTGGATGTCTCTGCTGCTGCTCTTCGTCGGAGTCGCCGTTGTTCAGGTACCGACCGGCGAAGACTCGGCGGGTCAGGCGGTGAAACCTGACGGATGATGTCATTGATCTCCAGGTGGACCAGGAGGGGAAGAAGGAGGCGGCGGCGGACTCCTCCCAGAACTACACGGTGGGGCTGATCGCCGTGGTGGTGAGCTGCCTGTCGTCGGGCTTCGCCGGCGTTTACTTCGAGAAGATCCTGAAGGGCGGCGCGGCGTCCGTGTGGACGAGGAACGTGCAGCTCGGCATCTTCGGCGCGGCGCTCGGCGCGCTGGGACTCTGGTGGCGGGACGGCGACGCCGTGGCCGAGCGCGGCTTCCTGTTCGGCTACACCGGCGCCGTGTGGTGCGTCATCTTCAACCAGGCGTTCGGCGGGCTGCTGGTGGCCGTGGTCGTGAAGTACGCCGACAACATCCTGAAGGGCTTCGCCACCTCCTTCTCCATCGTGGTATCCACCGTGGTGTCGGTCTACCTGCTGGGCTTCCACGTGGACCTGCTCTTCACCGTGGGGGCGGGGCTCGTCATCGGCGCCGTCTACATGTACAGCCTGCCCAAAGCCGCCGCCTCCTCCTCGGCCCCGAGCTCCTCCTCTTCCTCGGCGTCTTTGGCGTCGCCGAGGGCGGAAGGAGACGCCGAGATGGAGGCGTTTCTGCCAAAGTCAGTGCTGGTGAAGTGACTCCTCCCTCTCTCTCTCTGGAGGTTTCTCCTCCTCCCTCTCTCTCTCTGGAGGCCTCCTCCTCCCTCTCTCTCTCTCTCTGGAGGTCTCCACCTCCTGCTCCCTTCTTCTCTCTGGAGGTCTCCTCCTCCTCCCTCTCTCTCTCTCACTGGAGGTCTCCTCCTCCTCCTCTCTCTCTCTCTCTCTCTCACTGGAGGTCTCCTCCTCCCTCTCTCTCTCTCTCTCTCTCTCTCTGGAGGTCTCCTCCTCCTCCCTCTCTCTCTCTCTCTCTCACTGGAGGTCTCCTCCTCCCTCTCTCTCTCTCTCTCACTGGAGGTCTCCTCCTCCTCCCTCTCTCTCTCTCTCGCTCTGGAGGTCTCCTCCTCCTCCCTCTCCCTCTCTCTCTCTCTCTCTGGAGGTCTCCTCCTCCTCCTCCCTCTCTCTCTCCCTCACTGGAGGTATCCTCCTCCCTCTCTCTCTCTCTCTGGAGGTCTCCTCCTCCTCCTCCCTCTCTCTCTCCCTCACTGGAGGTCTCCTCTTCCCTCTCTCTCTCTTTCTGGAGGCCTCCTCCTTCTCCTCCCTCACTCTCTTTCTGGAGGTCTCCACCTCCTGCTCCCTTCTTCTCACTGGAGGTCTCTACCTCCTCCTGCTCACCTCCCCTGTTCTCCCCCCTGGCCTCCTGCTTGCCGTCTCCTAACCTCCTCCGGATCTCAGCTGAAGACTTGTGACAACGGAGGAGGAGGAAGAGGAGGAGACTCATTATTTTCCCTCCCGGTCTTTGCTCCTCATTCTGGAAGCAAAGACCTCCTCGTCCTCTTGTTGCTCCTCCTGTGATTTAAAAGGAGAAATGAGGAGTTGATGAACCGTTACGCTCCTGTAACTCTGAACTCCTTCTGACTCGAGGAGGAGGACGTCTGGTTCTAACTCTGCGCCTCCTCGCCTCCTGCTTTCCTCCCGCAACATTAACCTCTCCCCTCTCCTCCACCTCAGAGCTCAGGGAGGCGCGGCGTCTCCTTCTCCCGCCGTCCTTGTCACAGACTAACGGCTCAAAGCACAAGAGGAGGAGGAGGAGGAGGAGGAGGAGCAGCTGCAGAGCGTCTCTGCCTTAAAACTCTCACTACATAAAGAGGAGAAGCCTTACGCTGATTATTGATTATCTTCATCAGATTGGCTTTATTTTCTTCCTCGAGGAAGAAGTTCTGGTTCTTCTTCTGGTTTCTCTGGTTCTTCTTCTGTTCTTCTGGTTCTTCTTCTGGTTCTTCTTCTGTTCCTCTGGTTCTTCTTCTGGTTCCTCTGGTTCTTCTGGTTCTTCTTCTGGTTCCTCTGGTTCTTCTGGTTCTTCTTCTGGTTTCTCTGGTTCTTCTGGTTCTTCTTCTGGTTCCTCTGGTTCTTCTTCTGGTTCCTCTGGTTCTTCTTCTGTGGTTTCATGTTTTCCAGCTCTGGTTGAAACTGATCTCTTTGAATTGATTAAGCGGTTCGTTTGGGTCACCTGACCTCCCATGTGACCTCATCTATTGATCTATTGATCGGACGGTCGCTCTCTTTAATGGAACAATCATCATCATATTGATCAATGATGGAATGTGAGTTCAGTTCTGGTTGATTATTGATCGGGTGCCTTTTCGTTGTGTGCAGTCGGCAGGAAGTCGGTCCGGCTGCTTCCTGTTTACGTTATTGTGTTGATGTTGGGGGAGGTGGGCTTTCTGTTGTTTAGCCATATCATTATTATTATTAATGATCCAAAGAAACCTTAAATTGTGGATTTAAATTAGTTTTATTTGATTTTGTATTTTTTTTCAACATAAACATTTTAGAATTAAATATTTCGATATTTAATTACTTCATGAAAATGATTATTTATTGAAAAATATAGAAAGTTTGTTCAGCTTCTGCGGAAACTAAATATTAAACAAAGTACAAAATGTTCGTTATTTAAATTTTGTTTCAGTTTTTGTCAAATAATAATTTAAAAGGGAAATTATGTCTTTTGGGAACATATACATATATATTTGTTTTTTTAAATATTAAATACATTTTATATACATATATTAATATATGAATAAATACATTTATATATATATATCTATAAATAATAAATGCATTTAAGAGGGAATGAAGGATTGATCTGTGTTTCCGTGAGACGGTGGAGGAAGAGAACTATCTTTAGATTATCATCTGAATAATTTATAAAAATCTAAATAAGATCATCATTTTATTATTTTAAAGAAATATTGTATGAAAACACTTTTTGTTTCTCTTGAAAATTACATATTTAACATAAAACACAGATTATTTAATCCTATCAAACTTTTTTTCTTTTCTTATCATTTTTGTAATTTTATATTATTGCTGGATGTTTTTGAAATGACAGATCTAGAACTAAAGTTTGTTTTCTGGAGACTGCAAGATAATGTTCTTATCTTTATTGATTTTAGTTTTTCTAATCAAACCTGCGTCTTTTATTATTATTGTGGGAAAACAAAGAAAGAAACCTCCGTGACTGACATCCATCTTTGTTTGTGTTGTTCGCTCTCGGCCAGCAGCTTGTTGTGTAAATACTTCTTTTGGTAAAGTTTTATATAAAGGAGGAAATGAATCAAACAATCTGGAGTTTGTCTTAATTTGGAGGGAAATTCATTCCAGTAAAATGTTTCAGATTGTTTTTTTCTTCGGAGTTTTGTATATAGACAAAAAGTTCTCGTTTCAAGAAGTTATAAAGTTATAAAACTTAAATCATGTTTAAAGAAGTCAAAAGATGAATGTGGATTATTTAATCTTCCCAGACGACGTCTTTATTCTTCAGACTGTCGAATCAAGTGACAATGTATATTTTACATTTTAATGTATAGCAGATATTTTCAGATAGTTGCATATATATATATATATATATATATATATTCCAAACTACAGTTAAAAACATTATTGTGATTGTTATGAATTAATTTTTATCTCTGAGATAAAAGTCCTCCATTTTAGTGAGATTTTTCTTTTTTTAACTGTGTATTTTAATCAACTGTTTAAATGAATGTTTTATTATTTTGGAAGCTTGATTGTTTGCCATCTCAAGATGAGAAAACACACTGAACTGGAAATATATATTTTTATTCTTCTGAAATAAACATTTCAGATAAAAGGCTGAACATTAGTTTATTTTAAAATAATTTGTATTTTCATGTTTTCAGATTAATGAGGTAAAAGCCGGAAACTATAAGATGATACTACTTATAGTACTATATCGTGTATATGTAGTATATTCTACTCCGTAGAGCAGCACTTTTACACAACAGGAAGTCTAATGCCTCCTTTTCTTCTTCCTCCTTCTCCTCCTCCTCCTCCAGGTGTTCATCTAAACAGAAAGGATCCTGAGTGATAGACGGCAGCCTTCACCTTCCCTGCTGGTACAACTGCAGTATTCCTACTGTACTAACTACTACTGCAGTATAATTACGGTGTTACTGCAGTTTTATCAGGGTACGACTGCAGTATTATCATGGTACTACTGCAGTATTATTAGGGTACTACTATACTTCTGCAGTATTATCATGGTATTACTGCAGTATTATTAGGGTACTACTATACTACTGCAGTATTATCACGGTACTACTGCAGTATTATTCGGGTACTACTGCAGTATTATGCTACTGTAGTATTTCTACTGTACTAACTACTACTGCAGTATTATTATGCTACTACTGCAGTATTACTAGGCGACTACTTCAGTATTATTACGGTACTACTGCAGTATTATTAGGGTACTACAATATTTTTATGGTAATACTGCTGTAGTATTAGGGTACTACTGCAGTAAGATAAAAATCTTTCCAAACGTCGGGTACGATTTTTAGTTTCAAGATATTTAAATAATCTTAACGGGATTAATAATATTATAAAACATAATATCATTCATATGTTATACTGTCGCCGCTTTCAGTTTCCATATAAATATTTAGTTCCGGTTGTTTCAGAATTCATTGAACTTTCAATTTTTTTATTTTAAATAAAGATATAAAACTTAAACATAAAATATATTATCAATAACTGTAATGTCGAAGAACAAAAGTAAAAGACGATGAATAAAACACGCTACATTTTGATTCAGAGTACATATATATAGTATAAAAACATTTTAAAATGTAATATTTTGAATAAATAATGAACATTTTGAAAATTGTGAAATAAAAAAAATACTAAATATAAATTGTAATCGATGGTGGAAATTGGAACATTTTATAGTCAAAATGACTACTTTTATAAAAATTATCTGATTTGTATTTTATTTTATTTTTACACATTTCTAAATGAATTAAATAAGAATTATTTTTTAAAGGAAACTTCTGGATATTTCTTCTCAAGTGCCTGAAGCTTTTAGTTTTTATATTTAAATTTATTTTTAAAGATGTTTTTTTATCTTGGACACAAAACTATTTTTCGTCACCTCGCTGCCTTCAAGTTTGTTTTTAAACTTTTAAAGTGGAATTTGTTCTCATAAGAAAATATTTACGTTTGGTTTTTACCTCAATTAAAGTTAAAGATTAAAGTTTCTTAAACTCTTCAAAACCAATTATTGTGAAATTATTTCAGTTTGTGTAAAAAATAATTGGTGTACATTTTTTTATTGTGTAACTTTAATAAATCTGAAGTTTGTCATTTTGTTGTGATTAAACTGTTCTGAGGTCAGACTCGCGGGATTCATGATGTCATCATTTAAATCTTTCATTTTCACTCGATTAACAAATCACATGAAGCACAATTAGGTTTTATTCATGAATGTAAAATAATTTGTCTTCAGCTGAGGATTTGATTTGATTAGTTTTTGTTGGTGTAACTTCACGTCTGGAACAATTAATGCTCGATTATCAGATGTAATAGTGACCAATCAGAGGAATGTGTCAGGAGGAAGAGGAGAAACTTAAGGTCATTCTGACGATGCTGAGAAACAAAAAGAACACATAATCATGTCTTCATAGGAACAATAATATAAAGACTCTTTCATCCTCTTGAGCTCGGTGTTTATCGTGCTAAAGACTAAATGTTGTCGTTTAGAGGAGGAGCCACCAGGGGGAGACAGAGACTCTGGGTTCATTCTAAAGAGCTAGAAGAAGAAGAGCAGCAGGTGAACGAAACAAACATCCACCTGTGAAAACACAAATCTTTTGACGTTCTTTCATCAGATATTCAATTTATTTTGTATAGCTCAGAACAATAGATGTCATGTGACCAGATGAACAATAGATGTTATGTGACCAGACGAACAATAGATGTCATGTGACCTGATGACCAATAGATGTCATGTGACCAGATGATCAATAGATGTCATGTGACCTGATGAACAATAGATGTCATGTGACCAGATGAACAATAGATGTCATGTGACCTGATGAACAATAGATGTCATGTGACCTGATGAACAATAGATGTCATGTGACCAGATGAACAATAGATGTCATGTGACCAGATGAACAATAGATGTCATGTGACCAGATGAACAATAGATGTCATGTGACCAGATGAACAATAGATGTCATGTGACCAGATGAACAATAGATGTCATGTGACCAGGTGAACAATAGATGTCATGTGACCAGATGAACAATAGATGTCATGTGACCAGATGAACAATAGATGTCATGTGACCAGATGAACAATAGATGTCATGTGACCAGATGAACAATAGATGTCATGTGACCAGATGAACACTAGATGTCATGTGACCAGATGAACACTAGATGTCATGTGACCTGAAGAACAATAGATGTCATGTGACCTGATGAACAATAGATGTCATGTGACCTGATGAACAATAGATGTCATGTGACCAGATGAACACTAGATGTCATGTGACCTGAAGAACAATAGATGTCATGTGACCTGATGAACAATAGATGTCATGTGACCTGATGAACAATAGATGTCATGTGACCAGATGAACAATAGATGTCATGTGACCAGATGAACAATAGATGTCATGTGACCTGATGAACAATAGATGTCATGTGACCAGATGAACAATAGATGTCATGTGACCAGATGAACAATAGATGTCATGTGACCAGATGAACACTAGATGTCATGTGACCAGATGAACAATAGATGTCATGTGACCAGATGAACAATAGATGTCATGTGACCTGATGAACAATAGATGTCATGTGACCAGATGAACAATAGATGTCATGTGACCAGATGAACACTAGATGTCATGTGACCAGATGAACAATAGATGTCATGTGACCTGATGAACAATAGATGTCATGTGACCAGATGAACAATAGATGTCATGTGACCAGATGAACAATAGATGTCATGTGACCTGATGAACAATAGATGTCATGTGACCAGATGAACAATAGATGTCATGTGACCAGATGAACAATAGATGTCATGTGACCAGATGAACAATAGATGTCATGTGACCACAATAGATGTCATGTGACTGATGAACAATAGATGTCATGTGACCAGATGAACAATAGATGTCATGTGACCAGATGAACAATAGATGTCATGTGACCAGATGAACAATAGATGTCATGTGACCAGATGAACAATAGATGTCATGTGACCTGATGAACAATAGATGTCATGTGACCAGATGAACACTAGATGTCATGTGACCAGATGAACAATAGATGTCATGTGACCAGATGAACAATAGATGTCATGTGACCAGATGAACAATAGATGTCATGTGACCTGATGAACAATAGATGTCATGTGACCAGATGAACAATAGATGTCATGTGACCAGATGAACAATAGATGTCATGTGACCAGATGAACAATAGATGTCATGTGACCAGATGAACAATAGATGTCATGTGACCAGATGAACAATAGATGTCATGTGACCAGATGAACAATAGATGTCATGTGACCAGATGAACAATAGATGTCATGTGACCAGATGTCATGTGACCTGATGAACAATAGATGTCATGTGACCAGATGAACAATAGATGTCATGTGACCAGATGAACACTAGATGTCATGTGACCAGATGAACAATAGATGTCATGTGACCAGATGAACAATAGATGTCATGTGACCTGATGAACAATAGATGTCATGTGACCAGATGAACACTAGATGTCATGTGACCAGATGAACACTAGATGTCATGTGACCAGATGAACAATAGATGTCATGTGACCAGATGAACAATAGATGTCATGTGACCTGATGAACAATAGATGTCATGTGACCATATGAACAATAGATGTCATGTGACCAGATGAACAATAGATGTCATGTGACCTGATGAACAATAGATGTCATGTGACCAGGTGAACACTAGATGTCATGTGACCAGATGAACAATAGATGTCATGTGACCTGATGAACAATAGATGTCATGTGACCAGGTGAACAATAGATGTCATGTGACCAGATGAACAATAGATGTCATGTGACTAGATGAACACTAGATGTCATGTGACTAGATGAACAATAGATGTCATGTGACCAGATGAACACTAGATGTCATGTGACCAGATGAACAATAGATGTCATGTGACCTGATGAACACTAGATGTCATGTGACCAGATGAACAATAGATGTCATGTGACCTGATGAACAATAGATGTCATGTGACCTGATGAACAATAGATGTCATGTGACCAGATGAACAATAGATGTCATGTGACCTGATGAACACTAGATGTCATGTGACCAGATGAACAATAGATGTCATGTGACCAGATGAACAATAGATGTCATGTGACCTGATGAACACTAGATGTCATGTGACCAGATGAACAATAGATGTCATGTGACCTGATGAACACTAGATGTCATGTGACCAGATGAACAATAGATGTCATGTGACCAGATGAACAATAGATGTCATGTGACCTGATGAACACTAGATGTCATGTGACCAGATGAACAATAGATGTCATGTGAATGTGACTAGATGAACACTAGATGTCATGTGACCTGATGAACAATAGATGTCATGTGACCAGATGAACAATAGATGTCATGTGACCTGATGAACACTAGATGTCATGTGACCAGATGAACAATAGATGTCATGTGACCAGATGAACAATAGATGTCATGTGACCAGATGAACAATAGATGACATGTGACCAGATGAACAATAGATGTCATGTGACCAGATGAACAATAGATGTCATGTGACCTGATGAACAATAGATGTCATGTGACGAACAGAGTTACAACACATTCAATGAATATGACGGAGTGTATGAATAGTTGGCAGTAGGCATGGAACACCATCCAGACCTCCATGATCCATCAGGCAGATGGAGGCAGAGAGAGAGGAGAGGAGAGAGGAGCTCAGTGTATCCTAAGCGTCCATAAGGAGATAGAGAAGAGGAGAGAGGTGCTCAGTGTATCCTAAGCGTCCATAAGGAGAGAGGAGAGGAGAGAGGTGCTCAGTGTATCCTAAGCGTCCATAAGGAGAGAGAGAAGAGGAGAGAGGTGCTAAGTGTATCCTAAGCGTCCATAAGGAGAGAGAGAAGAGGAGAGAGGTGCTAAGTGTATCCTAAATGTCCCCTAGCAGCCTATCAGCCTATAGCAGCATCTCTAGGTCTGGACCAGGTGAACCTGATTCAGCCCTAACTATAAGACCATCAAGAGGAAAGTCTTCAGTCTACATGAGGTGACTAGAAGTAGCAGCTCTGTGGAGCTGTGTACTCCTATATACCTCAGTAGTAGTAGTAGTAGTAGTAGTAGTAGTAGTAGTAGTAGTAGTAGTAGTACCTCAGTAGTAATGACTTTATGAACTTTTTCAATGAAAAGAACTATTTGAGGCAAGATTGAAGATATTTGGATGGCTTTTCTCCATCAACCTAGAAGACCAACTGTCTTCAACGGTTTCTACTTCTGAACCGTCTACCTGTCTCATGGACCCGGCCTACCTTAGTGCTGATAGAGGACTCATCTCTACTGGTCTTGTTAGACCTTAGTGCTGATAAAGAACTCATCTCTACTGGTCTTGTTAGACCTTAGTGCTGATAGAGGACTCATCTCTACTGGTCTTGTTAGACCTTAGTCCTGATAGAGGACTCATCTCTCCTGGTCTTGTTAGACCTTAGTGCTGATAGAGGACTCATCTCTACTGGTCTTGTTAGACCTTAGTGCTGATAAAGAACTCATAATAATAATAATAATAATAATCATTTATTTTATATAGCGCTTCTCAAGGCATGCCAACATCCCGAAGTCGCTTTACAGAGTCCAGTAGTCACACACACAGTCATCCCAGTGGTGGTAAGCTACATCAGTAGCCACAGCTGCCCTGGTCTTGTTAAACCTTAGTGCTGATAGAGGACTCATCTCTACTGGTCTTGTTAGACCTTAGTGTTGATAGAGGACTCATCTCGACTGGTCTTGTTAGACCTTAGTCCTGATAGAGGACTCATCTCTACTGGTCTTGTTGGACCTTAGTCCTGATAAAGAACTCATCTCTGTACTGGTCTTGTTAGACCTTAGTGCTGATAAAGAACTCATCTCTGTACTGGTCTTGTTAGACCTTAGTGCTGATAGAGGACTCATCTCTACTGGTCTTGTTGGACCTTAGTCCTGATAGAGGACTCATCTCTACTGGTCTTGTGAGACCTTAGTCCTGATAGAGGACTCATCTCTACTGGTCTTGTTAGACCTTAGTGCTGATAGAGGACTCATCTCTACTGGTCTTGTGAGACCTTAGTGTAGATAGAGGACTCATCTCTACTGGTCTTGTTGGACCTTAGTCCTGATAGAGGACTCATCTCTACTGGTCTTGTGAGACCTTAGTCCTGATAGAGGACTCATCTCTACTGGTCTTGTTAGACCTTAGTGCTGATAGAGGACTCATCTCTACTGGTCTTGTGAGACCTTAGTCCTGATAGAGGACTCATCTCTACTGGTCTTGTTAGACCTTAGTGCTGATAGAGGACTCATCTCTACTGGTCTTGTTAGACCTTAGTGCTGATAGAGGACTCATCTCTACTGGTCTTGTTAGACCTTAGTGCTGATAGAGGACTCATCTCTGTACTGGTCTTGTTAGACCTTAGTGCTGATAGAGGACTCATCTCTACCTGGTCTTGTTAGACCTTAGTCCTGATAGAGGACTCATCTCTGTACTGGTTTTGTTAGACCTTAGTGCTGATAGAGGACTCATCTCTACTGGTCTTGTTAGACCTTAGTGCTGATAGAGGACTCATCTCTGTACTGGTCTTGTGAGACCTTAGTGTAGATAGAGGACTCATCTTTACTGGTCTTGTTAGACCTTAGTCCTGATAGAGGACTCATCTCTGTACTGGTTTTGTTAGACCTTAGTGCTGATAGAGGACTCATCTCTGTACTGGTCTTGTTAGACCTTAGTGCTGATAGAGGACTCATCTCTGTACTGGTCTTGTTAGACCTTAGTGCTGATAGAGGACTCATCTCTGTCCTGGTCTTGTTAGACCTTAGTAGCCTCGATGACCACCAACGTTAGTCACGGAGTTCCACAAGGTTCTGTGCTCGGACCACTTTTATTTACCTTATACCTGCTTCCTTTAGTCAATATTATCAGGAAACACTCCGTAATCTTTCATTGTTATGCAGATGATACTCAATTATATCTATGGATCCAACCAGAGGAGACCAACCAGCTGACTAGACTTGACTCATAATTATAGTTATTAACAGTTATTATGGTTAATTTCTATATTAGTAATAAAGAAAGTGTCGAGGCGACGGTGTGAAACATGGAACTCTCGCGACGCCCCGTGAAGCGAACACGCTGTGGTTTATGAAAAAGGGTTTTTTCTAAGTACACCTTTAGAACTGAAGGGTTTTGCTGAAGAGCGACACTCTGGACGGATGTTTGTGAGAACAAGGCGTAGTTCTGATGAGACGACAGAGTGTCAGTGGCTCACTTGACTCATGTGTTTCCATGAAACTCAGGATTGTTCCCAGCCGGAAGACGTAAGAACATTATTTTTACTTATTCATGAACCAGTTTTTTTTCTGCATTTCTTTGGAACAAGATGTGTCTGATTGTTTAAATATTACGTAGATGAAACAATGCAGTCGTTGAGATGTTCTTCACGTGGGAGGTAAACGACAAGTCCTGATCAAAGGGAACAGAGGTTCTTCACAGAGCGGTGCCACCTCCAGAACCACATCACCAGACCATTGATCTCTGAGCGGTTTACAGAGAAATAACTTTGTTTTTGTCTTTAACGTCAAGAAGTTGCAGGTCATCCGTGTGTTTATGTCTTTAAGACATGCTTTAACGAGGACAACGGTTAGTAAAGCACATGTAACTGTTTAATATGAGAATGATGACATCAACAAATATGTATGTTTACATATATAAAACAATTAATATCGTGATATATTGTGTCATATAAAATAAATATCCTCCACTTAGTCCATTGACGCACCACGCAGAGCAGAGAACTGCAGTGTGTGCGCGCGCAGAGGCTGGATGGGAGGGTGGGGGGGGATCCCTCTGTGACGTCAGAATTGGAGATTAAAAATGGAGGGGGGGTCTCGTGATCGTGGAGTGGGAGGAGTTAACCTGATGACGTAAACACACACATACACAGAGAGAGAGAGAGAGAGAGGGGGAGAGAGAGGGAGAGAGACAAAGAGAGAGAGACAGAGAGACGGAACGGGGCGGGCTGCGTACGTGACGTCAGGCGGAGCAGCAGCTTCTCCTTTTAAAGCCGCCGGTCGGACAGACAGAAGACAGACAGACAGGCAGGCAGCCCCTTAAATACCTCGCAGCGCCTCTAACGGGACATTTGACAGTTGAGAGCCCTGAGACGCGTTCACGTTCCTCTGGACATCTGCCCCCTCTCTCTCTCGCTCTCCCCTCCGATGGAGCTCGCGCTCCCCCGCAGACTGCCGCTCCTCCAGGACTGAGCGCCGCGCCGCTCGGTGTTCTCCGTTGGTTCCGGTGGTATCGGTGGTTCCGGTAGTTCCGGTGTCCTCGTGCCTCGTCGTTCTCATGCGATTCTTCAGACTCACATTCAAGTGCTTCGTGGACTGTTTTTGAAGGTCGCCGCTCGCGCGCTGGTTTCAACTCTCTTTTTTTAATATTCTCGACCTTTTTTAATTTCGTCTTTGAACGCACCGTGTCTCTCACTGGGCTCGAGGACAGGAATGTCTCCTGATTACTACTAGACATTCAGTTAGTGCACGTTGACCCGGAGGAGCGGGACCGGACCCTTTGTTCGTGTCCGTGGGGGCAGACCAGTAGGACCAGAGCGGACCGACTGGGAGGAGAAAGCACCTTAAAAAGGTCCAAACAGAGCATTGAAAGGGAACTCGTTGTGAACCAGCGCGGACTGGTTCTACTGGTCCTCTACTGGTCCTCTACTGGTTCTACTGGTCCTCTGCTGGTCCTCTGCTGATAGGTGGACTGGGGAGAACCCCCTACAGGGTTGAGAGGGAACCTCAGAGACCAGATTAGAACAAGTGACTGGTGGAGACAGGTGTCCAACGAGAACCCATCCGGACCGGAAGGGAACCCCGACTGGTTCTGAACCGGTTTCCGACCGGTGATGGAGAAGCAGACTCTGCCGTCCTCCTGCTCTCTGGTCCTCCTGGAGGAGACGAAGAAGAACCCCCTCCTTCTGTCCAATGGGGGAGGGGCTTACACCCCCGCGGCCTCTAACGGCAGCCTGGTCCCGCTGGCCCCGGGATCCGGTCCCGAGGGGGCGGCCGGAGCCTGCGGCGGACCCGACAGGAAAGCGGTACCGGCGCCGGGCCCCGGGTACCCGGAGCGCGAGACGTGGACGCGGCAGATGGACTTCATGATGTCCTGCGTAGGCTTCGCGGTGGGCCTCGGGAACGTGTGGCGGTTCCCGTACTTGTGCTACAAGAACGGCGGAGGTGAGTGCGCGAGCGACGGGAGCCGGGACGGGAAGTGGGCGGGGTTTAGGGTCGAGCTGCTGGAGATGAAAGCTATTGATCAGAGTGGCAGCAGCAGGTTGGACTGATCAGCTGTGTGTGTGTGTGTGTGTGCGTGTGTGTGTGTGTGTGTGCGTGTGTGCGTGTGTGTGTGTGTGTGTGTGTGTGTGTGTGTGTGTGTGTGTGTGTGTGTGTGTGTGTGTGTGTGTGTGTGTGTGGGGGGGGGTTGGGGGATACTGTTACGCGCTCTGGTGTGTTTTCTATATAAACAGCTCAGCTCTTTATATATTTAAACTCTATCCTTAAACACTTCCACATGTTCATTCTTCTTCTTTTCTCACCAGTTATCTCCTTTGTCCTTATTATTATATTTATATGATGTATTTAATATAGAGACAATATATAAGTTTAGAGCAACATCTAATGGTTCCTATGATCTAATGAAAAGTTACTTTGTTTTCATACAAAAGTCCATCAACACGCTCATTTACAAAAATAAAGTATTTTCAAAATAAAGTTAAGTCTTCACTGGAAACTACTCAGGTTTAAATAACTAAACTACTCAGTTAGTTTTAAATACCTAAACTACTCAGTTAGGTTTAAACAACTAAACTACTCAGTTAGTTTTAAATATATAAACTACTCAGTTTGGTTTAAATATATAAACTACTCAGTTTGGTTTAAATATATAAACTACTCAGTTAGGTTTAAACAACTAAACTACTCAGTTTGGTTTAAATATATAAACTACTCAGTTAGTTTTAAATATATAAACTACTCAGTTTTGTTTAAACTACTAAACTACTAGTTAGGTTTAAACATGTAAACTACCAGCTAGGTTTAAACATGTAAACTACTCAGTTAGGTTTAAATATATAAACTACTCAGTTTGGTTTAAATATATAAACTACTCAGTTTGGTTTAAATATATAAACTACTCAGTTTGGTTTAAATATATAAACGACTCAGTTTGGTTTAAATATATAAACTACTCAGTTTGGTTTAAATATATAAACTACTCAGTTTGGTTTAAATATATAAACTACTCTTCTTCCAGCCTTCTCCTTCCCTTCACTAACATATTTTAATCTTTAGTTTATCACTTCACTTCAATCTCACATTTATTTCAGGGAATATTTTTCATCTCACAGAAAATAATGTTAGCTTCCCTTGTTGTACTGCTTACTTCATTCGTGTAATGAACTCGTAACATCTCGACTTCATGACAACTGGCATGAACAGAAACGTTAAAAAACACAAGAAACACAAGAAATATATTCATAAAAACGTTCTCATACCAAAGTGAATTCAATCATCTGACCTCCAACCTGCTGAGACTCCTCACAAGGTCTCAGTGAACCAGTAACTCCTCTCACCTGAACTAGTACCTCGTGATAGAATACTCTGTCACGCCTCTCCTTCAGTACTAGTACCTCGTGATAGAATACTCTGTCACGCCTCTCCTTCAGTACTAGTACCTCGTGATAGAATACTCTGTCACGCCTCTCCTTCAGTACTAGTACCTCGTGATAGAATACTTTCAGCTGACCTCAAACTTTGGTTTGTACTGATTCCATTGGAGTGGATCTGAGGGTTCACAGGGTTCTGGATGGAGAACCCAGCAGGTTCATGAGGTTCTGGACAGAACCCAGCGTGGTTCATGAGGTCCTAGATGAAGAACACAGCAGGTTCATGCGGTTCTGGACAGAACCCAGCAGGGTTCAAATTTCCCATCCAAACCAAACTTCACCGCCGGAGACAGACTGCTGAGACGGTATTGTTTATTTTCACCTGAAAAGGTCTCGTTCACACAGTTTGAGCTGGACAGAGACGAGAAAGGTCTGCATGTTCACATGAGGAGGAGGAGGAGGAGGAGGAGGAGGAGGAGGAAGAAGAAGAAGGTCAGACTGGTGTTCAATCACTGAGAATCAAGAGAAGGTCCAGTTCTCACATTACAGACTCACTGATATCGTAACTCCAGGTTTCATTCTGCTTCACACCTGATTTATGGACCTCCTGCTCCTGGTTTAATGAGCTGCTGGGCTCCTGGTAACGTCCTCCTGTCTGTCCTCAGTCCACTAGAACGTCCTCCTGTCTGTCTTCAGTCCACTAGAACGTCCTCCTGTCTGTCCTCAGTCCACTAGAACGTCCTCCTGTCTGTCCTCAGTCCACTAGAACGTCCTCCTGTCTGTCTTCAGTCCACTAGAACGTCCTCCTGTCTGTCCTCAGTCCACTAGAACGTCCTCCTGTCTGTCTTCAGTCCACTAGAACGTCCTCCTGTCTGTCCTCAGTCCACTAGAACGTCCTCCTGTCTGTCTTCAGTCCACTAGAACGTCCTCCTGTCTGTCCTCAGTCCACTAGAACGTCCTCCTGTCTGTCCTCAGTCCACTAGAACGTCTTCCTGTCTGTCTTCAGTCCACTAGAACGTCTTCCTGTCTGTCTTCAGTCCACTAGAACGTCCTCCTGTCTGTCCTCAGTCCACTAGAACGTCCTCCTGTCTGTCTTCAGTCCACTAGAATGTCTTCCTGTCTGTCCTCAGTCCACTAGAACGTCCTCCTGTCTGTCCTCAGTCCACTAGAACGTCCTCCTGTCTGTCCTCAGTCCACTAGAACGTCCTCCTGTCTGTCTTCAGTCCACTAGAACGTCCTCCTGTCTGTCCTCAGTCCACTAGAACGTCCTCCTGTCTGTCCTCAGTCCACTAGAACGTCCTCCTGTCTGTCCTCAGTCCACTAGAACGTCTTCCTGTCTGTCTTCAGTCCACTAGAACGTCTTCCTGTCTGTCTTCAGTCCACTAGAACGTCCTCCTGTCTGTCTTCAGTCTGTCTGTCCTCAGTCCACTAGAACGTCCTCCTGTCTGTCTTCAGTCCACTAGAACGTCCTCCTGTCTGTCCTCAGTCCACTAGAACGTCCTCCTGTCTGTCCTCAGTCCACTAGAACGTCCTCCTGTCTGTCATCAGTCCACTAGAACGTCCTCCTGTCTGTCCTCAGTCCACTAGAACGTCTTCCTGTCTGTCCTCAGTCCACTAGAACGTCCTCCTGTCTGTCCTCAGTCCACTAGAACGTCCTCCTGTCTGTCCTCAGTCCACTAGAACGTCTTCCTGTCTGTCTTCAGTCCACTAGAACGTCCTCCTGTCTGTCCTCAGTCCACTAGAACGTCCTCCTGTCTGTCCTCAGTCCACTAGAACGTCCTCCTGTCTGTCTTCAGTCCACTAGAACGTCCTCCTGTCTGTCCTCAGTCCACTAGAACGTCCTCCTGTCTGTCTTCAGTCCACTAGAACGTCCTCCTGTCTGTCTTCAGTCCACTAGAACGTCCTCCTGTCTGTCCTCAGTCCACTAGAACGTCCTCCTGTCTGTCTTCAGTCCACTAGAACGTCCTCCTGTCTGTCCTCAGTCCACTAGAACGTCCTCCTGTCTGTCTTCAGTCCACTAGAACGTCCTCCTGTCTGTCTTCAGTCCACTAGAACGTCCTCCTGTCTGTCCTCAGTCCACTAGAACGTCCTCCTGTCTGTCCTCAGTCCACTAGAACGTCCTCCTGTCTGTCCTCAGTCCACTAGAACGTCCTCCTGTCTGTCCTCAGTCCACTAGAACGTCCTCCTGTCTGTCTTCAGTCCACTAGAACGTCTTCCTGTCTGTCCTCAGTCCACTAGAACGTCCTCCTGTCTGTCCTCAGTCCACTAGAACGTCCTCCTGTCTGTCTCAGTCCACTAGAACGTCCTCCTGTCTGTCTCAGTCCACTAGAACGTCCTCCTGTCTGTCTTCAGTCCACTAGAACGTCCTCCTGTCTGTCTTCAGTCCACTAGAACGTCCTCCTGTCTGTCTTCAGTCCACTAGAACGTCCTCCTGTCTGTCTCTGTCCTCAGTCCACTAGAACGTCCTCCTGTCTGTCCTCAGTCCACTAGAACGTCCTCCTGTCTGTCTTCAGTCCACTAGAACGTCCTCCTGTCTGTCTTCAGTCCACTAGAACGTCCTCCTGTCTGTCTTCAGTCCACTAGAACGTCTTCCTGTCTGTCTTCAGTCCACTAGAACGTCCTCCTGTCTGTCTTCAGTCCACTAGAACGTCCTCCTGTCTGTCCTCAGTCCACTAGAACGTCCTCCTGTCTGTCTTCAGTCCACTAGAACGTCCTCCTGTCTGTCCTCAGTCCACTAGAACGTCTTCCTGTCTGTCTTCAGTCCACTAGAACGTCCTCCTGTCTGTCTTCAGTCCACTAGAACGTCCTCCTGTCTGTCTTCAGTCCACTAGAACGTCTTCCTGTCTGTCTTCAGTCCACTAGAACGTCCTCCTGTCTGTCCTCAGTCCACTAGAACGTCTTCCTGTCTGTCTTCAGTCCACTAGAACGTCCTCCTGTCTGTGCTCAGTCCACTAGAACGTCCTCCTGTCTGTCTTCAGTCCACTAGAACGTCCTCCTGTCTGTCTTCAGTCCACTAGAACGTCCTCCTGTCTGTCCTCAGTCCACTAGAACGTCCTCCTGTCTGTCTTCAGTCCACTAGAACGTCCTCCTGTCTGTCCTCAGTCCACTAGAACGTCCTCCTGTCTGTCTCAGTCCACTAGAACGTCCTCCTGTCTGTCTTCAGTCCACTAGAACGTCCTCCTGTCTGTCCTCAGTCCACTAGAACGTCCTCCCTGTCTGTCTCAGTCCACTAGAACGTCCTCCTGTCTGTCTCAGTCCACTAGAACGTCCTCCTGTCTGTCTCAGTCCACTAGAACGTCCTCCTGTCTGTCTTCAGTCCACTAGAACGTCTCCTGTCTGTCTTCAGTCCACTAGAACGTCTCCTGTCTGTCCTCAGTCCACTAGAACGTCCTCCTGTCTGTCTTCAGTCCACTAGAACGTCCTCCTGTCTGTCTTCAGTCCACTAGAACGTCCTCCTGTCTGTCCTCAGTCCACTAGAACGTCCTCCTGTCTGTCTTCAGTCCACTAGAACGTCCTCATGTCTGTCTTCAGTCCACTAGAACGTCCTCCTGTCTCTCAGTCCACTAGAACGTGCTCGTGTCTGTCCTCAGTCCACTAGAACGTCCTCCTGTCTGTCCCAGTCCACCCTGTCTGTCTTCAGTCCACTAGAACGTCCTCCTGTCTGTCCTCAGTCCACTAGAACGTCCTCCTGTCTGTCCTCAGTCCACTAGAACGTCCTCCTGTCTGTCCTCAGTCCACTAGAACGTCCTCCTGTCTGTCTTCAGTCCACTAGAACGTCCTCCTGTCTGTCCTCAGTCCACTAGAACGTCTACCTGTCTGTCTTCAGTCCACTAGAACGTCCTCCTGTCTGTCTTCAGTCCACTAGAACGTCCTCCTGTCTGTCTTCAGTCCACTAGAACGTCCTCCTGTCTGTCTTCAGTCCAATAGAACGTCCTCCTGTCTGTCTCAGTCCACTAGAACGTCCTCCTGTCTGTCTTCAGTCCACTAGAACGTCCTCCTGTCTGTCTTCAGTCCACTAGAACGTCCTCCTGTCTGTCTTCAGTCCACTAGAACGTCCTCCTGTCTGTCTTCAGTCCACTAGAACGTCCTCCTGTCTGTCCTCAGTCCACTAGAACGTCCTCCTGTCTGTCTTCAGTCCACTAGAACGTCCTCCTGTCTGTCTTCAGTCCACTAGAACGTCCTCCTGTCTGTCTCAGTCCACTAGAACGTCTTCCCTGTCTGTCTTCAGTCCACTAGAACGTCCTCCTGTCTGTCTTCAGTCCACTAGAACGTCCTCCTGTCTGTCCTCAGTCCACTAGAACGTCTTCCTGTCTGTCTTCAGTCCACTAGAACGTCCTCCTGTCTGTCTTCAGTCCACTAGAACGTCCTCCTGTCTGTCTTCAGTCCACTAGAACGTCCTCCTGTCTGTCTTCAGTCCACTAGAACGTCCTCCTGTCTGTCTTCAGTCCACTAGAACGTCCTCCTGTCTGTCTTCAGTCCACTAGAACGTCCTCCTGTCTGTCCTCAGTCCACTAGAACGTCCTCCTGTCTGTCTTCAGTCCACTAGAACGTCCTCCTGTCTGTCTTCAGTCCACTAGAACGTCCTCCTGTCTGTCTTCAGTCCACTAGAACGTCCTCCTGTCTGTCCTCAGTCCACTAGAACGTCCTCCTGTCTGTCTTCAGTCCACTAGAACGTCCTCATGTCTGTCTTCAGTCCACTAGAACGTCCTCCTGTCTGTCTTCAGTCCACTAGAACGTCCTCCTGTCTGTCTTCAGTCCACTAGAACGTCTTCCTGTCTGTCTTCAGTCCACTAGAACGTCCTCCTGTCTGTGCTCAGTCCACTAGAACGTCCTCCTGTCTGTCCTCAGTCCACTAGAACGTCCTCCTGTCTGTCTTCAGTCCACTAGAACGTCCTCCTGTCTGTCTTCAGTCCACTAGAACGTCCTCCTGTCTGTCTTCAGTCCACTAGAACGTCTTCCTGTCTGTCTTCAGTCCACTAGAACGTCTTCCTGTCTGTTCAGTCCACTAGAACGTCCTCCTGTCTGTCTTCAGTCCACTAGAACGTCCTCCTGTCTGTCTCAGTCCACTTGAACGTCTTCCTGTCTGTCTTCAGTCCACTAGAACGTCTTCCTGTCTGTCTTCAGTCCACTAGAACGTCCTCCTGTCTGTCCTCAGTCCACTAGAACGTCTTCCTGTCTGTCTTCAGTCCACTAGAACGTCCTCCTGTCTGTCTTCAGTCCACTAGAACGTCCTCCTGTCTGTCTTCAGTCCACTAGAACGTCCTCCTGTCTGTCTCAGTCCACTAGAACGTCCTCCTGTCTGTCTTCAGTCCACTAGAACGTCCTCCTGTCTGTCCTCAGTCCACTAGAACGTCCTCCTGTCTGTCTTCAGTCCACTAGAACGTCTACCTGTCTGTCTTCAGTCCACTAGAACGTCCTCCTGTCTGTCTTCAGTCCACTAGAACGTCCTCCTGTCTGTCTTCAGTCCACTAGAACGTCCTCCTGTCTGTCTTCAGTCCACTAGAACGTCCTCCTGTCTGTCTTCAGTCCACTAGAACGTCCTCCTGTCTGTCCTCAGTCCACTAGAACGTCCTCCTGTCTGTCTTCAGTCCACTAGAACGTCTACCTGTCTGTCTTCAGTCCACTAGAACGTCCTCCTGTCTGTCTCAGTCCACTAGAACGTCCTCCTGTCTGTCTTCAGTCCACTAGAACGTCCGCCTCTCTGTCTTCAGTCCACTAGAACGTCCTCGTGTCTGTCTTCAGTGCACTAGAACGACCTCCTGTCTGTCTTCAGTCCACTAGCTCCTGTCTGTCTTCAGTCCACTAGAAATCCTCCTGTCTGTCCTCAGTCCACTAGAACGTCTTCCTGTCTGTCTTCAGTCCACTAGAACGTCCTCCTGTCTGTCTTCAGTCCACTAGAACGTCCTCCTGTCTGTCTTCAGTCCACTAGAACGTCCTCCTGTCTGTCTTCAGTCCACTAGAACGTCCTCCTGTCTGTCTTCAGTCCACTAGAACGTCCTCCTGTCTGTCCTCAGTCCACTAGAACGTCCTCCTGTCTGTCTTCAGTCCACTAGAACGTCCTCCTGTCTGTCTTCAGTCCACTAGAACGTCCTCCTGTCTGTCTTCAGTCCACTAGAACGTCCTCCTGTCTGTCTTCAGTCCACTAGAACGTCCTCCTGTCTGTCTTCAGTCCACTAGAACGTCCTCCTGTCTGTCTTCAGTCCACTAGAACGTCCTCCTGTCTGTCTTCAGTCCACTAGAACGTCCTCCTGTCTGTCCTCAGTCCACTAGAACGTCTTCCTGTCTGTCTTCAGTCCACTAGAACGTCCTCCTGTCTGTCTTCAGTCCACTAGAACGTCCTCCTGTCTGTCTTCAGTCCACTAGAACGTCCTCCTGTCTGTCTTCAGTCCACTAGAACGTCCTCCTGTCTGTCTTCAGTCCACTAGAACGTCCTCCTGTCTGTCTTCAGTCCACTAGAACGTCCTCCTGTCTGTCTTCAGTCCACTAGAACGTCCTCCTGTCTGTCTTCAGTCCACTAGAACGTCCTCCTGTCTGTCTTCAGTCCACTAGAACGTCCTCCTGTCTGTCCTCAGTCCACTAGAACGTCCTCCTGTCTGTCCTCAGTCCACTAGAACGTCCTCCTGTCTGTCTTCAGTCCACTAGAACGTCCTCCTGTCTGTCTTCAGTCCACTAGAACGTCCTCCTGTCTGTCTTCAGTCCACTAGAACGTCCTCCTGTCTGTCTTCAGTCCACTAGAACGTCTTCCTGTCTGTCTTCAGTCCACTAGAACGTCCTCCTGTCTGTCTTCAGTCCACTAGAACGTCCTCCTGTCTGTCCTCAGTCCACTAGAACGTCCTCCTGTCTGTCTTCAGTCCACTAGAACGTCCTCCTGTCTGTCTTCAGTCCACTAGAACGTCCTCCTGTCTGTCTTCAGTCCACTAGAACGTCCTCCTGTCTGTCTTCAGTCCACTAGAACGTCTTCCTGTCTGTCTTCAGTCCACTAGAACGTCCTCCTGTCTGTCTTCAGTCCACTAGAACGTCCTCCTGTCTGTCCTCAGTCCACTAGAACGTCCTCCTGTCTGTCTTCAGTCCACTAGAACGTCCTCCTGTCTGTCTTCAGTCCACTAGAACGTCCTCCTGTCTGTCTTCAGTCCACTAGAACGTCCTCCTGTCTGTCTTCAGTCCACTAGAACGTCCTCCTGTCTGTCTTCAGTCCACTAGAACGTCCTCCTGTCTGTCCTCAGTCCACTAGAACGTCCTCCTGTCTGTCTTCAGTCCACTAGAACGTCCTCCTGTCTGTCCTCAGTCCACTAGAACGTCCTCCTGTCTGTCCTCAGTCCACTAGAACGTCCTCCTGTCTGTCTTCAGTCCACTAGAACGTCCTCCTGTCTGTCCTCAGTCCACTAGAACGTCCTCCTGTCTGTCCTCAGTCCACTAGAACGTCCTCCTGTCTGTCTTCAGTCCACTAGAACGTCCTCCTGTCTGTCCTCAGTCCACTAGAACGTCCTCCTGTCTGTCTTCAGTCCACTAGAACGTCCTCCTGTCTGTCCTCAGTCCACTAGAACGTCCTCCTGTCTGTCTTCAGTCCACTAGAACGTCCTCCTGTCTGTCCTCAGTCCACTAGAACGTCCTCCTGTCTGTCTTCAGTCCACTAGAACGTCCTCCTGTCTGTCCTCAGTCCACTAGAACGTCCTCCTGTCTGTCCTCAGTCCACTAGAACGTCCTCCTGTCTGTCCTCAGTCCACTAGAACGTCCTCCTGTCTGTCTTCAGTCCACTAGAACGTCCTCCTGTCTGTCACAGTCCACTAGAACGTCCTCCTGTCTGTCCTCAGTCCACTAGAACGTCCTCCTGTCTGTCTTCAGTCCACTAGAACGTCCTCCTGTCTGTCCTCAGTCCACTAGAACGTCCTCCTGTCTGTCCTCAGTCCACTAGAACGTCCTCCTGTCTGTCTTCAGTCCACTAGAACGTCCTCCTGTCTGTCCTCAGTCCACTAGAACGTCCTCCTGTCTGTCCTCAGTCCACTAGAACGTCCTCCTGTCTGTCTTCAGTCCACTAGAACGTCCTCCTGTCTGTCCTCAGTCCACTAGAACGTCCTCCTGTCTGTCCTCAGTCCACTAGAACGTCCTCCTGTCTGTCTTCAGTGTCCACTAGATCGTCCTTCTGTCTGTCCTGAGTCCACTAGACCGTCCTCCTGTCTGTCCTCAGTCCACTAGAACGTCTTCCCTGTTCAGTCCACTAGAACGTCCTCCTGTCTGTCTTCAGTCCACTAGAACGTCCTCCTGTCTGTCTTCAGTCCACTAGAACGTCCTCCTGTCTGTCCTCAGTCCACTAGAACGTCCTCCTGTCTGTCCTCAGTCCACTAGAACGTCCTCCTGTCTGTCCTCAGTCCACTAGAACGTCCTCCTGTCTGTCCTCAGTCCACTAGAACGTCTTCCTGTCTGTCCTCAGTCCACTAGAACGTCCTCCTGTCTGTCTTCAGTCCACTAGAACGTCCTCCTGTCTGTCTTCAGTCCACTAGAACGTCCTCCTGTCTGTCCTCAGTCCACTAGAACGTCTTCCTGTCTGTCCTCAGTCCACTAGAACGTCCTCCTGTCTGTCCTCAGTCCACTAGAACGTCCTCCTGTCTGTCTTCAGTCCACTAGAACGTCTTCCTGTCTGTCCTCAGTCCACTAGAACGTCCTCCTGTCTGTCTTCAGTCCACTAGAACGTCCTCCTGTCTGTCTTCAGTCCACTAGAACGTCCTCCTGTCTGTCTTCAGTCCACTAGAACGTCCTCCTGTCTGTCTTCAGTCCACTAGAACGTCCTCCTGTCTGTCTTCAGTCCACTAGAACGTCCTCCTGTCTGTCTTCAGTCCACTAGAACGTCCTCCTGTCTGTCCTCAGTCCACTAGAACGTCCTCCTGTCTGTCTTCAGTCCACTAGAACGTCCTCCTGTCTGTCCTCAGTCCACTAGAACGTCCTCCTGTCTGTCTTCAGTCCACTAGAACGTCCTCCTGTCTGTCCTCAGTCCACTAGAACGTCCTCCTGTCTGTCCTCAGTCCACTAGAACGTCCTCCTGTCTGTCTTCAGTCCACTAGAACGTCCTCCTGTCTGTCCTCAGTCCACTAGAACGTCCTCCTGTCTGTCTTCAGTCCACTAGAACGTCCTCCTGTCTGTCTTCAGTCCACTAGAACGTCCTCCTGTCTGTCCTCAGTCCACTAGAACGTCCTCCTGTCTGTCCTCAGTCCACTAGAACGTCTTCCTGTCTGTCCTCAGTCCACTAGAACGTCCTCCTGTCTGTCTTCAGTCCACTAGAACGTCCTCCTGTCTGTCCTCAGTCCACTAGAACGTCCTCCTGTCTGTCTTCAGTCCACTAGAACGTCCTCCTGTCTGTCTTCAGTCCACTAGAACGTCCTCCTGTCTGTCCTCAGTCCACTAGAACGTCCTCCTGTCTGTCTTCAGTCCACTAGAACGTCCTCCTGTCTGTCTTCAGTCCACTAGAACGTCCTCCTGTCTGTCCTCAGTCCACTAGAACGTCCTCCTGTCTGTCTTCAGTCCACTAGAACGTCTTCCTGTCTGTCCTCAGTCCACTAGAACGTCCTCCTGTCTGTCTTCAGTCCACTAGAACGTCCTCCTGTCTGTCCTCAGTCCACTAGAACGTCCTCCTGTCTGTCTTCAGTCCACTAGAACGTCCTCCTGTCTGTCTTCAGTCCACTAGAACGTCCTCCTGTCTGTCCTCAGTCCACTAGAACGTCCTCCTGTCTGTCTCAGTCCACTAGAACGTCCTCCTGTCTGTCTTCAGTCCACTAGAACGTCCTCCTGTCTGTCCTCAGTCCACTAGAACGTCTTCCTGTCTGTCCTCAGTCCACTAGAACGTCCTCCTGTCTGTCTTCAGTCCACTAGAACGTCCTCCTGTCTGTCCTCAGTCCACTAGAACGTCTTCCTGTCTGTCTTCAGTGCACTAGAACGTCCTCCTGTCTGTCTTCAGTCCACTAGAACGTCCTCCTGTCTGTCCTCAGTCCACTAGAACGTCCTCCTGTCTGTCCTCAGTCCACTAGAACGTCTTCCTGTCTGTCTTCAGTCCACTAGAACGTCCTCCTGTCTGTCTTCAGTCCACTAGAACGTCCTCCTGTCTGTCCTCAGTCCACTAGAACGTCCTCCTGTCTGTCTTCAGTCCACTAGAACGTCCTCCTGTCTGTCTTCAGTCCACTAGAACGTGCTCCTGTCCATGCCTATCCGGTGAGAACAGGGTCACCAGGTGAGAACATAAGTGGGACAACATTCCTTTAAGTGGCCCCTGAGTTCAGCTGCTTCAGTCCTCCAGTAAACATCCGGTGCTCTTCCTGATGATCAATACTCGTGAACACACTGAACCACGAGGTTCATGAGACACTTGAACGTTACAGACTTCATCCATATGTAAGATTTGTATTAACTTACATTTATTTCAGTCACGTTTTTATCGTGATCTTTTTTGTAAATAAACAGTGCTCCATTTAAAGTGCAGTTGCCCTACTTAATGTACACATGAACACTACTATTAATACAAGGAAATTCCAGCGATCCCAGAGGGTCCTTGAACTCACCAGCAGCTCCAACTCTCTTTAACTAGCTGAGAGAAAAGTCAGGACTCGTGACCTCTGACCTCAGTGATAAGGCCCAGACAGGAAGTCATATGTAATGCTGGTCTACCCCCCCACACACACACACTCCTGGCTTCCTGTTTCTCTCTTCGTCATTTCAACCTCCGTGGCCTTCATTCTCTTCCTCCCTCCTCTCCACACAGTCACTCAGATTTATTATCCTGCAGTGTGTGTGTGTGTGTCATTGATGGGGTGACTGCAGATGCACACACACACACACACACACAGTGATTCTCTGCTACAATGGTAATAAAGTGACCTGCAGCTCAGTGTTCATCTTTCAGAGATCAACAGATTCCTCAGGCAGCCACAGTGTGTGTGTGTGTGTGTGTGTGTGTGTGTGTGTGTGTGTGTGTGTGTGTGTGTGTGTGTGTGTGTGTGTGTGTGTGTGTGTGTGTGTGTGTGTGTGTGTGTGTGTGTGTGTGTGTGTGTGTGTGTGTGTGTGTGTGTGTGTGTGTGTGTGTGGAGGACCAGCTTGGCTTTCAGTCCTCGTCATTGAGGACATTTTGTCCTCATGAGGCCGTTTGAGGTTCACTTCAAACTGAGTGACGTCTTCTTATGAATTCAGTTTGGAGATCAATCGAAAAGAGAATTTTTAATTTCTTAAATCGTTATTTTGTGAAGAATGAAGACGCCGAGAAAAGTACAAAAAGTACGAATCATATAGTGGATCAGACTTCTTGTGATTCTTTAAACTGGTCCAACAGGTCCCAGATGTGGGTCAGTTCGTGATGATGCCATCTCATGTTATCAAGGTTCAAATGTCTCTTAAAGGAATTAATGATTCTTTGAGACCAACGGTCGTTATTGAAGTCCATATTTTATATATCGGTTTATTCTGTATCCGTTTATACGAGATTCTGTCCGACATGGTTTTCTCAAAGATTTTCGTCACGTTCGCTTATTAAACGATTTTGAAAGTATCAAGCACCATCTTGGTTTTTATCCGTCGCCATCTTGGTATTTGGCCTTCGCCATCTTGGTTCTTAGCCGACATGGTTTTCACAAAGGTTTTCGTCACATTTGGTTTCCTAAAGGATTTTAAAGTATCGAGCGCCATCTTGGTTTTTATCCGTCGCCATCTTGTTTTTTATCCGTCACCATCTTGGTTTTTATCTGTCGCCATCTTGTTTTTTATCCGTCGCCATCTTGGTTTTTAGCCGTCGCCATCTTGGTTTTCAGCCGTCGCCATTTTGATTCTTAGCTGTCGCCATCTTGGTTTTTAGCCATCACCATCTTTGTTTTTAGCCATTGCCATCTTGGTTTTTAGCCGTTGCCATCTTGGTTTTTACCTACCAGCAGTGACACGAGGAGGCGGAGCTAAACGCTGAATACAAATTTTTTTGGAAACAAAACATATAAATGAGACTTATGAAGTGAAATAGTTAAGTTGAGTTATAACACGAAAAACACGGTCAATGTCTCTGGTGTCGACCTGTCAATCATCTTGTAGCCCCGCCCTAAAGCATTCCCTGCTCTATGGTCTGTTTCACCATAAAATACAAAATAAACTTCATGCTGTATTGAAGAAGACGTTAACTCTGTTATGTTGAGTTTGAATATTTTAGGATTCGCTGAGGTCTTTTCTAGTGACCATTGAAGGGTCCCAGTGGTCCTTGAAGGGGTTCCCTGTGTCCAGGAGAAGGGTTCAAGGTGTTCTAGGTGACCTTGAGGCGGTTTGGGGAGTCAATGAGAAGATGTGAGAGATCGTTGAGGATCTTCCAGACTATGTATCCAGTTATAGGAGGGTTTAGGATGTATGTTTTTAACTCTGATCAAGAGGTCCTTTAGGGTGTTCCGGTGTTCCTTCAGGAGGTTCTAGGGGTCCTTAACTATAACCAAGGGGTCCCTGTAGAGTTCCAGTGGTTCTTGAGGAGGTTGTTGCTGACTCTCATTGGTCCCACTGTGTGAACGATGAATGCTGCCAAGTGCGACATCATCATCATCCCTCTCGCCACGTGGGTGACAGATTAACTGGAGTCACCTGTAATCTCTTAATCCTGTTGGCAGCCCTCACTGCTCCTCCTCTCCTTCTCTTATCTCCTTACCTCCTCTACTCAAGGGGTCCTTGTGGTCTTTGAAGAAGTTTCAGGGGTTCCTGAGAGGAGATCTAAAGGGTCATTGAGGAGATCTGGTGGTCCTTAATACAGTCCTGGAGATGTTTAAAAGGTCCCAGTAATCTTTGTGGAGGTCCTATATGTCCAAGAGCTTCCAGGGGTCATTCAGGAGGTTCCATCTGTTATTGGGGATGTTCCAGGGGTCCTTCAAGATGTCCATTGTGTCCTTTAGAAGTTCCTTGGGTCCTTCAAGAGGTCCATTGTGTCCTTTAGAAGTTCCTTGGGTCCTTCAAGAGGTCCATTGTGTCCTTTAGAAGTTCCTTGGGTCCTTCAAGAGGTCCATTCTGTCCTTTAGAAGTTCCGTGGGTCCTTCAAGAGGTCCATTGTGTCCTTTAGAAGTTCATTGGGTCCTTCAAGAGGTCCATTGTGTCCTTCAGAAAGTTCCTTGGGTCCTTCAATAGGTGCATTGTGTCCTTCAGAAAGTTCCTTGGGTCCTTCAACAGGTCCATTGTGTCCTTTAGAAGTTCCTTGGGTCCTTTAAGAGGTCCATTGTGTCCTTTAGAAGTTCCTTGGGTCCTTCAAGAGGTCCATTGTGTCCTTTAGAAGTTCCTTGGGTCCTTCAAGAGGTCCATTGTGACCTTCAGAAGGTTCCTTGAGTCCATAAAGAGGTCCATTGTGACCTTCAGAAGGTTCGTTGTGGTTCTTGGTGTTTATGGGGTTTCCAGAGGTTTTAAAGAAGGACTAGAGGTCCTTTTGGTTAGACTGGTTCTTGGAGAGTTCCTCGGGGTCATTTAGAGTTGTTGGGGTCCTTGAAGAGGCATTGGAGAGGATGGGATATGTTCCATGGTCCCCGAGGAGGCTCCAGAAGACCTGGTGTTCTTTGTGAAGTTCCAGTGGCTCCTGATGTTACACAAGTCCTTGAAGATGTTTCCAGAGTCCTGGATAAGGTCTTGTTAATCGTGTCTCACGGTTCTGCTAAAGATCAGTCCGCCTGTGAACTGATCAGTGATCAATAATGTTTCTGTTGACTCGAGTCAGTCGGGTCGTCCTGTCCTTCGTCTCCTTTGCGGTCAGTTACGTAACCGCTGCTCTTCTATTTGAACAACCGGCGGCACATTTAAAAAATATATCTTTATTTATTTATATATAAATGTTTTGTGTGTATATATAAATAAAATAAACAGTAGCTTTTTGGTGTTCACTGTGAATGTGACCGATAAATCTTTACATGTTAATTAAAGCCGGTTGGATCCTGCTGAGTCAGCTGAAGCCATAAAGTGATCTGAACCATCACATGATGCAGCTTCTTCTCTCACGTCAACATGTCAACATGTCAACTGCTTTCATGCTTCATGTTTCTCTGGGAGAGGAAACTAGTTCAGAAAAGACCCACCCAACAGAGCTCTGACGAATAATTTACTATATATTACTATATATTACTATTTGTTACTATTTGTTACAATATATTACTATATATTACAATATATTGCTATATGTTACAATATTTTACAATATATTACTGTATAATATAATATATTACTATATGTTAAAATATATGACGATATATTACTATTTGTTGCAATATATTACTATATATTACTAAATATTACAATATATTACTATATATTACTAAATAATACAACATATTACTATATGTTACAATATATTACTATATAGTAATATATAGTAATGTTACCATATATTACTAGATGTTACTATATGAAGATGAAGATGATGAAGAAGAAGATGATGATAATAGTGATGATGAAGATGATGAAGAGGGTGATGGTGATAGTTATAAAGATGGTGATGATAGAGATGGTGATGATGGTGGTGATGGTGATGAAGGTGATGGTGATAGTGATGATGACGGTGGGGATGATGATGAAGATGGTGATAGTGATGATGATGATGGTGATGGTGATGGTGATGGAGCTCACTGTAGCGCTGCAGCTTAGTGAGCTAACGCAGCCTCGTGTTCTACCTGTTCTTCATCACCTGTTCTTCATCATCGGTTCTACCTGTTCTTCATCACATGTTCTGCCTGTTCTTCATCACCTGTTCTACCTGTTGTTCATCACCTGTTCTACCTGTTGTTCATCACATGTTCTCCCTTTTCTTCATCACATGTTCTGCCTGTTCTTCATCACATGTTCTGCCTGTTCTTCATCACCAGTTCTACCTGTTCTTCATCACATGTTCTGCCTGTTCTTCATCACCTGTTCTACCTGTTCTTCATCACCTGTTCTACCTGTTGTTCATCACCTGTTCTCCCTGTTGTTCATCACCTGTTCTACCTGTTCTTCATCACATGTTCTGCCTGTTCTTCATCACATGTTCTGCCTGTTCTTCATCACCTGTTCTACCTGTTCTTCATCACCTGTTCTACCTGTTGTTCATCACCTGTTCTACCTGTTCTTCATCACATGTTCTGCCTGTTCTTCATCACCTGTTCTACCTGTTCTTCATCACATGTTCTACCTGTTGTTCATCACCTGTTCTACCTGTTCTTCATCACATGTTCTGCCTGTTCTTAATCACCTGTTCTACCTGTTCTTCATCACCGGTTCTACCTGTTCTTCATCACATATTCTGCCTGTTCTTCATCACCTGTTCTACCTGTTCTTCATCACCTGTTCTGCCTGTTCTTCATCACATCTTCTGCCTGTTCTTCATCAACTGTTCTACCTGTTCTTCATCACATGTTCTACCTTTTCTTCATCATCATATTGATTCAAACACTGAAGAAGAAAAAAACATGGTTTCTTTTTTCATGGTTTCTCTGTGGAATTTTGAATAAAGTTACAGTGTTTTTTTTCTTTTCAAAGTGTGTGCGCTCGCGCACGTGTGTGTGTGCATTTGTATGTGTGTGTGTGCGTTTGTATGTGTGTGTGTGCGTGTGCGCGCGCTAGTGATGAGGCCATAGTGCTCTGTAATCTCATCAACACTGAGTTACTGACACGCTAACAGCATTACACCACTTAGCCCTGTTTGTATTTATGTGTGTATGCGTGTATTGTGTGTGTGTGTGTGTGTGTGTGTGTGTGTGTGTGTATGTGTCTGGTAGGTTTCCAGCAACTTTTGCTTTTAATGCTAATTTATGAATTTCCCACAAATTAACAAATTAGTTTTTCTTGACACACACACACACACACACACTGATGACAGACCACCTACATTTTCACGCATTATGTCACAGCCTCTACGTTCATGTGACCTTTGAGAATCTCTTGTATAATAGCTCAGTGTGTGATGGGAGCAGCTGTTACGTAACTCCTGGCTCACATTCCTCCTCCTCCTGCTCCTCCTTCTCCTCCTCCTCCTTCTCTTCCTCCTCCTCCCTCCTTTTTTAGTTTGATTTCATTCATACCAGTTCCTGTTGTCACTGTGACCCAGTTACCCCCTGCTGTGTGTGTGTTGTATTGTATGTGTGTGTGTGTGTTTGTGTGTGTGTGTCACACCAATTAAAATACCAACAGAAAGACAGCGTTGCTAATTGTTCAAAGTGAAGGAGACATCGAGTATTCATTCATCAATATATACATGTATCTATATATAAATGCATCAATGTATTCATTTATCAATATCAATATATTCATTTATCAATATATTCATTTATCAATATCAATGTATTCATTTATCAATATATTCATTCATTCACACATTTATTATTTCACTTTCTTTCCAGATGTTATCCTCATATCCTCAAATCCTTGTGTTCTTGTGTACTTTCGTCCTTGTATCCTCATGTCCTTGTGTACTTGTGTCCTCTGACCCGTGTCCTTGTTTCCTTTTGTCCTCTTGTCCTCTGACCGTGTCCTCTTGTCCTCTTCCAGGTGTCTTCCTGATACCGTACCTGCTGATCGTGTTTGTGGGCGGGATCCCGATCTTCTTCCTGGAGATCGCTCTGGGTCAGTTCATGAAGGCCGGCAGCATCAATGTGTGGAACATCGCCCCCTTATTTAAAGGTACAGTACTCCACATCTCCCCATTATTTAAAGGTACAGTAATCCACACCTCCCCATTATTTAAAGGTAAATTATGCCACATCGCCCCATTATTTAAAAGTACAGTACTCTCCCTCCACTGTGAGGAGTTCACTTCCATCTCCTCGTTATTTAAAGGCACAGTACGTCACATCGCCCCATTATTTAAAGATTTAGTACACCACATTGCCCCATTATTTAAAGGTACAGTACGCCCCATTATTTAAAGCAGTGGTCGCCAACTCGTCGATCGTGATCGACCGGTCGATCTTGGAGACGTTCCCTGTCGATCTCCAAAATAAAATGAAAATAAATTCAGAAACACATTGTTCCTTGTTTTCGAACATTTTCTGAGGTGTCTTCTGAAATGTTTTCTTTCTGACTGGAAGATTGACGTCAGAAAACATCTCCGCCTGATTCATGAACGCCTGAAAACGGGTTCGCTTACACAGCCGTGTTGTCAGCTGTGCGCCCCGATAGAGGGGAACGTACCACTACAGGTGGGGCGCAGGGGGAAATGGAGAAACACCTTTATTGATAACTTCACAGATTACAAAAGCTCAAAGTACACCGACATAAAACTAAGTCATCAATAAATAAATGTTGAAATGCATGTACCTTCGTGTAAATGTTTAGGTTAAGGCATTAACAGGTTACGCCTGCGCATGCGCGACAGCCGAGATTCTTGGCGACATGCCAGGTCTTACCTCCGTGAGTTGGGCTTTTCTGCTGTTGTCCTTCAAAACAAAAGCTCAACATTGAACTTTTTTTTCTTGTCTGATAGAGCAATTTGGTTTACTTGAAAGTGATTGCAATTGCATTTATTCTATTATTTGAAAAGGGACAGATGCAGGAGTCATAAATGGTGGTTCTCATATTTATTATTATGATCATTATTTAAATCTGAGGATGTCTGTTGAGTTGATGTGAATGTATTCACCAACGGTCTGAGTTCAGAACCAGTCCCAGATAAGAAAACCTTCATGAATACCAAATTTGCCCCGAAAAACTCGTCAGTGGAGTTGAGAAAATCACCAAATCAAAGACCAGGAGCTGGATGACTGACAGCAGCTCACAGACGGCCTCAGACTGTCTGTCTGTGATTATGAACTAACTACAAGCTCACAGACAGAGTTCAGTCACATCCATCACACTGACTGGAATCACATGACTTGATGGCATTGTGATGAGAGCTGAACTTGCATGAGTTGCATTGACTGATCATGTTGTCAGTGTTGTGTTGTAATTGGATTGGATTCAATTTATTGTCATTGCTAGAGTCCAGGTACATAGGCAACGAAATGTAAATAAATACAACATTTATATTGGTAGTTCATCCAGCTGCTCATTGCAAATGTGTTTATTCTTGTTCATATTGTGTGCGGTTAACAAATATCTTACTTGTTATATTACACTTAAATTCTGTGTTCCTGGTCTCATCAATTTGAACGCTGGACCAAAATGACAATTAGGCCAAATAAAAAGTTGTAAGTCCAGTCTGGACAGTCGTTTTCTCTCAACGCCTCAATAGGTAGATCTTGCCGGTCATGAAGGCGGAGGTCAGGGATCTTGGGCTCAAAAAGGTTGGTGACCACTGATTTAAAGGTACAGTACGCCTCTTTGTTGCCGCTGCTGTGAGGCGTTCACTTCCGTCTCTGTGATTTTTAGTTTTATGGTTTTCTGCTTGATAGTTTTTCAGTATATTAAAAACAAGAAGAGCACATGTTGAAAAACATCAGCTTTAGATTAAATTCTTTTAAAAGTTTGAATAAAAAACGTTTACGTCTTTGAACTGGTTTCCTTCCTCTGAGGAAGACTCTGGTACTTAATGTATAAATGTTTTAATAGGTTCAGGTGAGGTCTGCAAACACACATTCAGCTTTCTGTGGAGGTTTATCTGCAGGTGATAATCTGTGATTCGCTGCTGTATGTGCCGTCAGACACGTACACACACATGCACACGCACGTGCACACACACACACACACACACACTCTTTCATTCTTTTATATCTGTTGGCTCGACACATAGACATTATCAGCTGATCTTTAACACATGACTCGTGACTCACAAGCTTTACTACGCCGACCTTCCTGCGACCTTTAAACTTTGGGTGTTGACGGAGCTCCTTCATTCAGTCACACCAACGGTCAACACCTGGATGAATGGAGATAAACTCATGAACATGTTATTTATTAAAAGACATTCGAGGTCATTTTTACAACAATTGCAAAAATAACATAGTTTATCAGCCAGAAGCTGTAAATAATGTCATTTATGTCAGATTTTTTTATTTCTATGGCAGTCCTTGAACGCATCATGTGAGATAAAAGCTTCTTTCGACATCAACATTTTATTCTACGTGTCTCATATAAAATCTCTCCTCAAATAAACTGTTTACTTTAATCAGATTCTGTAAAAAACATTACATTTTGAGCTCCTCAGTGAAACTATAACGTCATTATTGACTCACCTGAGAGTCTCACTGTTATTTAATCAGAGCGAGGAGAGCCTGGAAACATGTTGATAGTAATATATAGAAAAAACATTTATTACTAACACTTTAGATTATATTGTTTTCAAATTTGATAAATTCAATTATCAAAGAAATCCTTCTTGTGATTGATTAATGTCATAATAACTGAGTTATTATCTGACTTGTTCCAGCTCTACTTCTACTCCTGACGGTTCTGCTTCCAGAGAGAAGCAGGACTTTTATTTTGTAGAATAAAAAGTGTTCACTGTGTGAATGTGAGTGCACTAAAGACACGTTTAGTCAACCTCAATGAGCAAACTGTCTTTTTTGTAACCCCCTCCCCCACAGAGTCCCAATTATAAACCCGTCTGTGACTTCAGCACCACGGACAGCGACGTGGATTCATCAAAATGTTCACTGATGTCTAAACTATAGATCTGTGTGGTATGAAAGAGATTAAATCACACGATGCCGTCCATCAAGCAGCTGACCAAGTGGTTTTATAGTTGGAACAACGCGTTCATGTTTATCTGTAAAAGACAAACTTTATGGTCATTGAGCACGATTATTCTGGAAGCGCTCCCGGTTTCCTGCGAATGGTCTCTGATGTAATAATGAATCAGTCAATCAAAGTACATCAACATTTACTTTGCACAAAACAACAGGAGCAGGAATTAAAACTACAATAACTTCTCAAAAGCCACATGTTCCCAATACAGAAAATATAAACATCCAGTTCATTACATTACATTTCGCTGACACTTTTATCCAAAGCGACTTACATTTATACACCATACACACAGCTACAGGGAGCAATTCAGGGTTAAGTGCCTTGCTCAAGGACACATTGACTAGGGCGGGGATTTAACCGCCAACCTCCTGATTGAAAGATGAACCTCCTAACCACTGACCCACAGTCACCTACAGGTTAGACATGTAGTAGAAGACAATAACACCATCGAACCATGCCAAGACATCTTCTGGAGTTCCACAGGGATCCGTTCTGGGCCCCTTGGTTCATCCTCATATCAACGAGTCATCGTACCTTTACTGGGGTTTTTAAATATATTTCACTCCTTGATAAAGAGAAAACAAAAAAGAGACATATTGAAAATAATCAGTGTGTCAAACAAAAGTTTATGATTCTACGATAAAGTAAGAAGCTAACATGTTTACATGCTGTGAAACACAGTTAAACAACTCATCGACTTCTAGAGGAACAGGAAGTGGAAAAATGCTGAGTCATTTAGTTGTGGGACTCATTCCTGCAGCTCTCTATTTAATGATCTCAATGTAAATCCCCCTGTCTGCTCCTCATGAATAACACCCTTTGTCATGTTGCATTGTTCTTCCTCAGGTCTGGGTTATTCCTCCATGGTGATTGTGTTTTTCTGCAACACTTACTACATCATGGTGTTGGCCTGGGCCTTCTACTACTTGATCAAGTCCTTTAACTCCACCCTCCCCTGGTCCACCTGCGACAACGAATGGAACACGCCCAGCTGCATCGAGATCTTCCGTCGCCAGGACTGCATCAACGGCAGCTTGGCCAACGTGACCATCAGCGGCAACTTGACCTGCGCCGAGATGGCGGACGCCCAGTCGCCCATCATCGAGTTCTGGGAGTGAGTACTACTTCGTTATCTCAGGTTGGACCTGTTAGCTCAGGTTGGGTCAGTTAGCTCAGGTGGGGTCAGTTAGCTCAGGTTGGGTCAGTTAGCTCAGGTTGGGTCAGTTAGCTCAGGTGGGGTCAGTTAGCTCAGGTGGGGTCGGTTAGCTCAGGTGGGGTCAGTTAGCTCAGGTGGGGTCGGTTAGCTCAGGTGGGGTCAGTTAGCTCAGGTGGGGTCAGTTAGCTCAGGTTGGGTCAGTTGGCTCAGGTGGGGTCGGTTAGCTCAGGTTGGGTCAGTTAGCTCAGGTGGGGTCGGTTAGCTCAGGTTGGGTCAGTTAGCTGAGGTTGGGTCAGTTAGCTCAGGTTGGGTCAGTTAGCTCAGGTTGGGTCATTTAGCTCAGGTTGGGTCAGTTAGCTCAGGTTGGGTCATTTAGCTCAGGTTGGGTCAGTTAGCTGAGGTTGGGTCATTTAGCTCAGGTTGGGTCAGTTAGCTCAGGTTGGGTCATTTAGCTCAGGTTGGGTCAGTTAGCTCAGGTTGGGTCAGTTAGCTCAGGTTGGGTCATTTAGCTCAGGTTGGGTCATTTAGCTCAGGTTGGGTCAGTTAGCTCAGGTTGGGTCAGTTAGCTCAGGTTGGGTCAGTTAGCTCAGGTTGGGTCATTTAGCTCAGGTTGGGTCAGTTAGCTGAGGTTGGGTCAGTTAGCTCAGGTTGGGTCAGTTAGCTCAGGTTGGGTCATTTAGCTCAGGTTGGGTCAGTTAGCTCAGGTTGGGTCATTTAGCTCAGGTTGGGTCATTTAGCTCAGGTTGGGTCAGTTAGCTCAGGTTGGGTCATTTAGCTCAGGTTGGGTCAGTTAGCTCAGGTTGGGTCAGTTAGCTCAGGTTGGGTCATTTAGCTCAGGTTGGGTCAGTTAGCTCAGGTTGGGTCATTTAGCTCAGGTTGGGTCAGTTAGCTCAGGTTGGGTCAGTTAGCTCAGGTTGGGTCATTTAGCTCAGGTTGGGTCAGTTAGCTCAGGTTGGGTCATTTAGCTCAGGTTGGGTCAGTTAGCTCAGGTTGGGTCAGTTAGCTGAGGTTGGGTCAGTTAGCTCAGGTTGGGTCAGTTAGCTCAGGTTGGGTCAGTTAGCTCAGGTTGGGTCATTTAGCTCAGGTTGGGTCAGTTAGCTCAGGTTGGGTCAGTTAGCTCAGGTTGGGTCATTTAGCTCAGGTTGGGTCAGTTAGCTCAGGTTGGGTTGGTTAGCTGATGTTTGCCTTGTTAGCTCAGGTTGGGTCATTTAGCTCAGGTTGGGTCATTTAGCTCAGGTTGGGTCAGTTAGCTGAGGTTGGGTCATTTAGCTCAGGTTGGGTCATTTAGCTCAGGTTGGGTCAGTTAGCTCAGGTTGGGTCAGTTAGCTGAGGTTGGGTCAGTTAGCTCAGGTTGGGTCAGTTAGCTCAGGTTGGGTCAGTTAGCTCAGGTTGGGTCCTGTGGGGTGTCCCCGTTAACGGCGTCATGGCGTTCTCTGTGCAGGAGGAAGGTGCTGAACATTTCCTCCGGTCTGGGCGATACGGGGGATTTCAACTGGGAGATGGCGTTGTGTCTGGTCGCCGTCTGGGTGATGGTTTACTTCTGCGTCTGGAAGGGAGTCAAGTCCACCGGGAAGGTAACTTCTTCTCACACACTGGTGGAGCGTTAATAATAACAATACAAACACAACTTAAAACCTTTAGAATATATCATTCAGAACTAGAACATGAAGCTTTTTATTCTGAAATCACGATGTGCGTTATCAGGTTTCATGAAACACGTCGTTGATATGATATTTATTTCGTTTTCTGCTTAATGTTGTTTTGTCACATCTTTGTTATTCCAAAATTGTTCTTATTATTATTATTATTATTATTATGATCAGTATCATGAACATTAATATACCTTGTGAGGGATGGGAGCTGGGTCCCCACAGTGACAGTGTGTGCCGGCTGCTGGCGAGTGAAGCGCTAACAGCTGCAGTCAATTACGCAACACCGCTGAAGGTCAGAGGTCACCTGACAGCTGATTGATCAGCTTCCAGAGAGCCGCGTCACGGCAATAAGAGGGGAGAACCGCCCCATTTTATTTACACCAGCTGCTCCACATTAATATAGGAGAAGGAGAAGAGGAGGAGAAGAGGAGGAGGCCATTATTTGGGGTTATTTAGGGGGCAGCTTTTATAAATGTGCTACTGTTCCTTTAAAAGTTCAACCTTCAAACGTAAAGAGAAGACGCTGTGATTCAGTGTGTGTGTGTGTGTGTGTGTGACTCGTACCCACTGCTGTCACATGGCCGGCCTAAGCGTTGCCGTGACGACAACAGGGAGGGGAGGGGCTGTGAGGTGGCGGGCTGCGATTGGTCGTCATGTGGGTGGACAGTTTGACTGCAGTGGGACGTGACTGAGAGAGAAGTACTACTGTGTGTACACACACACACACACACACACACACACACACAGAGGCCTTTACCTTTAAATACTTTACTTACTGTTTATGTAGTAATACTCATGCATATACATTTACAACATATAGGTATACGTATGTATATATATATATAATATATATATACTTACATAGAAGTGTGTGTGTTTAAATCAGCAAGAGAGAGAGAGAATTTGATGGACATCCATTGATTGTGACATTTATTGAGCTTTTTATGACTGCATGAACTCAGAGACCTGTGTGTGAGTGTTTCTCTGTATCTGTGTGTGTGTGTGTGTGTGTGTGTGTTTCTTTGTGTTGGAACCTTGTGGAAAGTTGTTCTTTATTTTCACTGAAACTCGACACCTGAGACCAAACGCTCTCCATGGTGCTGAACCTGTCCGTGTGTGTGTGTGTGTGTGTGTGCGCGTGTGTGTGTCTCAGCAGGTCAGATCAGGTTCCTGTATTCTCCGTCCTCACAGGTGGAACTCGTCTCTTTATGATTAAATCAGCTTCTCGTGTTTTTATTTCTCGTCCATAACTGAAATATTCTCACGAGAACTTTGTGTTTTCAGAGTTTTGGGGGGTATTTCACACTTCATGTTAACGTGTGTGTGTGTGTTTCAGATTGTGTACTTCACGGCCACCTTCCCCTACGTGGTCCTGGTCATCCTGCTGGTCAGAGGGGTCACGCTCCCCGGGGCCTACGACGGCATCATGTACTTCATCAAACCCGACTGGTCCAAACTGGGCGAGGCTCAGGTCGGTTCCCCGTAGAACCGGTTCCTCTCACCAGAACCAGAACCTCACAAAAGAAACCAAAATGATGTGAAACAAATAAGTGGTCCAGCTGAGCAGTGAAGGCATCTCCCCTCCCCTCTGACCTCTGACCTTCGACCTCTGACCTCCAGGTGTGGATCGATGCCGGCACTCAGATCTTCTTCTCGTACGCCATCGGGCTCGGAGCGCTGACGGCTCTGGGGAGCTACAACCGCTTCAACAACGACTGCTACAAGTACGCTTTAAATACTTCTACAGCAGCAAGTACCTCTGAGAGGTAGTACAGTATAAAGTACTACATGTACCTCTGAGGTAGTACAGTGTAAAGTACTACATGTACCTCTGAGGTAGTACAGTGTAAAGTACTACATGTACCTCTGATGTAGTACAGTATAAAGTACTACATGTACCTCTGATGTAGTACAGTATAAAGTACTACATGTACCTCTGAGAGGTAGTACAGTATAAAGTACTACATGTACCTCTGAGAGGTAGTACAGTGTAAAGTACTACATGTACCTCTGATGTAGTACAGTATAAAGTACTACATGTACCTCTGAGGTAGTACAGTGTAAAGTACTACATGTACCTCTGATGTAGTACAGTATAAAGTACTACATGTACCTCTGAGGTAGTACAGTATAAAGTACTACATGTACCTCTGAGAGGTAGTACAGTGTAAAGTACTACATGTACCTCTGATGTAGTACAGTGTAAAGTACTACATGTACCTCTGATGTAGTACAGTATAAAGTACTACATGTACCTCTGAGGTAGTACAGTGTAAAGTACTACATGTACCTCTGATGTAGTACAGTGTAAAGTACTACATGTACCTCTGAGGTAGTACAGTATAAAGTACTACATGTACCTCTGAGAGGTAGTACAGTATAAAGTACTACATGTACCTCTGTAGTACAGTATAAAGTACTACATGTACCTCTGAGAGGTAGTACAGTATAAAGTACTACATGTACCTCTGTAGTACAGTATAAAGTATGACATGTACCTCTGAGAGGTAGTACAGTGTAAAGTACTACATGTACCTCTGATGTAGTACAGTATAAAGTACTACATGTACCTCTGAGAGGTAGTACAGTGTAAAGTACTACATGTACCTCTGATGTAGTACAGTGTAAAGTACTACATGTACCTCTGAGGTAGTACAGTATAAAGTACTACATGTACCTCTGAGAGGTAGTACAGTATAAAGTATGACATGTACCTCTGAGAGGTAGTACAGTATAAAGTACTACATGTACCTCTGATGTAGTACAGTATAAAGTATGACATGTACCTCTAAGAGGTAGTACAGTATAAAGTACTACATGTACCTCTGTAGTACAGTATAAAGTACTACATGTACCTCTGAGAGGTAGTACAGTATAAAGTACTACATGTACCTCTGATGTAGTACAGTATAAAGTACTAAATGTACCTCGGAGACTGAGATGTCCTCACAAAGCTGGTTAGAAACTCGGACCCCACGGACACAGAAAGACAAGTATTTAAGTACAGCTGATCGGGTGTGTGTGGTCATAATATGTACTGTAGTCCTCGCCGCAGTGTATTGATCTCATTGATCCGTCTCTCGCCGTCTCCTCAGAGACGCCTTCGTCTTGGCTCTGATCAACAGCGGCACCAGTTTCTTTGCGGGCTTCGTGGTGTTCTCCATCCTGGGCTTCATGGCGGCCGAGCAGGGAGTCCACATCTCGCAGGTCGCCGAGTCGGGTAAACACAATAAAGATGGCTGAACAGACGCTACAGAGATTACAACCATACTAGTGTGTGTGTCTGTGTGTTTGTGTGTGTGGGTTTGTCTGTGTGTGTGTGTGTCTGTGTGTGTATCTGTGTGTGTGTGTGTGTGTCTGTGTGTATTTAACAGAATTATTTATTATTTATTGATAAAAAACTAAAGTTTACAGATTGTGGATTTAATGAGAAGAGTACACAGTAAAGTTGCGAAATCATTATTTTATTTACTTGAAAATACTGGAAACTTCTTTCTTCTGAGAAAAATCCTAAACAATTAGAGAAAGAAAATCAAAGTTTTAAGGTCAAAACTTTTAAAAAATTGCAATCAAATAAATTTGACAAATGATGAAAGATAATAAATGTTATAATGATTGTGGTCTTACCCCTCCAGGTCCCGGTCTGGCCTTCATCGCGTACCCGAAGGCCGTCAGCCTGATGCCGGTGGCTCCTCTGTGGGCCGCGCTCTTCTTCTTCATGCTGCTGCTGCTGGGCCTCGACAGCCAGGTGAGCCACGACGGTGCATTCAGGGAAGCTCCGACATCAGAGACCTCAGCTGACTTTCATGGAAACAAAACAATAACCATACGCATCTATATTAATAGATCTGTATATATATATTAGTATGTAAACTTGTATGTATATTAGTATGCTAAGTGTGTGTGTGTGTGTGCAGTTTGTGGGGGTGGAGGGCTTCGTCACGGGGATCCTGGACGTGTTTCCTGGGAAGCAGCACTACCGCTACAGGAGGGAGGTCACTGTGGCCATCTGCTGCTTGCTGTGCTTCATCATCGACCTCTCCATGGTCACGCAGGTCAGGGCTGCACCATCACCATCATCTTCATCACGACAGAGAACAGGAAGTGAGTGAACGGCTGTTTGTTTGTTTGTTTGTCTGTCTCAGGGTGGGATGTACGTGTTCCAGCTGTTCGACTACTACTCGGCCAGCGGGATGACGCTGCTGTGGCAAGCCTTCTGGGAGTGTATCGTAGTGGCCTGGGTCTACGGCAAGTACACACACACATAGACACATACATATACAGACACACAAATACATATGTATTTGTGTACAAGTACACATTAGTATACATGCAGTCCTCTTACCCCGAGTCTGGCTGCAGGTGCTGACCGCTTCATGGACGACGTGGCTCGTATGATTGGCTACCGGCCGTTCCCCTGGATGAAGTGGTGCTGGTCCTTCATCACGCCGTGTGTCTGCATGGTGAGACGCGTACAAGTACACAGAGACGTGTGTACAAGTACACAGAGACGTGTGTACAAGTACACAGAGACGCGTGTACAAGTACACAGAGAAGTACCCTCCTCCTCCTCTCCCCCTCAGGGCATCTTCCTGTTCCACCTGGTGAACTACAAGCCGCTGACCTACAACAACGTGTACGTGTACCCGTGGTGGGGCGAGGTCATCGGCTGGTGCATGGCGCTGTCCTCCATGCTCTGCATCCCCGTCAGCCTCCTCTACAAGCTGGTCAGGGCCAAGGGCTCCTTCAAGGAGGTGGGGCCTGGGGGGACACAAACACTGGGAGGGGCAGGGAGACACTGGGGGGGACGCTGGGAGACACTGGGGGGACACTGGGGGACACTGGGAGACACTGGGGGACACTGGGGGACACTGGGGAGACACTGGGGGACACTGGGAGACACTGGGGGGGACTGGGGGGAAGCTGGGGGACACTGGGGGGGACTGGGGGGAAGCTGGGAGACACTGGGAGACACTGGGGGAAGCTGGGAGACACTGGGAGACACTGGGGGGGACAGTTAAAGTACTGATACAAACTTGTACTTATATTGTGTTTTTTCTACACACTCTTTTGTCAACACTGCACCGATTGGTTAGTTACTGTCTCTTTAATGTTCTGGCTAACCTGTCTCTCCTCCTCCTCTCTCCTCTTCCTCCTGTCTGTCCTCCTCCTGTCTGTCTCTCCTCTGTCTGTCTCTCCTCCTCCTGTCTCTCTTCCTCCTGTCTCTCCTCTGTCTGTCTCTCCTCCCGTCTCTCCTCCTCCTGTCCTCCTCCTGTCTTTCCTCCTGTCCTCCTCCTGTCTCTCCTCCTCCTGTCTCTCCTCCTCCTGTCTGTCCTCCTCCTGTTTGTCCTCCTCCTGTCTCTCCTCCGTCTGTCCTCCTCCTGTCTCTCCTCCTCCTGTCCTCCTCCTGTCTCTCCTCCTCCTGTCTCTCCGTCTCTCCTCCTCCTGTCTCTCCATCTCTCCTCCTGTCTCTCCGTCTCTCCTCCTCCTCCTCCTGTCTCTCCTCCTCCTGTCTCGCCGTCTCTCCTCCTCCTCCTGTCCTCCTCCTGTCTCTCCTCCTCCTGTTTGTCCTCCTCCTGTCTCTCCTCCGTCTGTCCTCCTCCTGTCTCTCCTCCTCCTGTCCTCCTCCTGTCTCTCCATCTCTCCTCCTCCTGTCTCTCCGTCTCTCCTCCTCCTCCTCCTGTCTCTCCTCCTCCTCCTCCTCCTGTCTCTCCGTCTCTCCTCCTCCTCCCATCTCTCCTCCTCCTGTCCTCCTCCTGTCTCTCCTCCTCCTGTCTCTCCGTCTCTCCTCCTCCTGTCTCTCCGTCTCTCCTCCTCCTGTCTCTCCGTCTCTCCTCCTCCTCCTGTCCTCCTCTCCTCCTGTCTCTCCATCTCTCCTCCTCCTGTCCTCCTCCTGTCTCTCCGTCTCTCCTCCTCCTGTCTCTCCGTCTCTCCTCCTCCTGTCCTCCTCCTGTCTCTCCGTCTCTCCTTCTCCTCCTGTCTCTCCGTCTCTCCTCCTCCTGTCCTCCTCCTGTCTCTCCGTCTCTCCTCCTCCTGTCTCTCCATCTCTCCTCCTCCTGTCTCTCCTCCTCCTGTCTCTCCGTCTCTCCTCCTCCTCCTGTCCTCTCCTCCTCCTGTCTCTCCGTCTCTCCTCCTCCTGTCCTCCTCCTGTCTCTCCGTCTCTCCTCCTCCTCCCGTCTCTCCTCCTCCTCCCATCTCTCCTCCTCCTCCCGTCTCTCCTCCTCCTCCTCTCCTCCTCCTGTGTCCTCAGCGCTGGGCCCACCTGACCACCCCGGTGTGGGGGGCCCACCACTTGGAGTACATGTCCACCGACATCAAGTCCCTGAGCTCTCTGTCCACGGCCGCCGACGACAGCAAGGTCGTCATCTCCGAGAGCGTCATGTAGGCGGGGCCTCCGCCCGGCACCGAGCCCTGCGATTGGCCGCTTCCGGTCCTCCCCGGGAACACCGTCGTGTTTCAGACCCCGAGAAGAAGAGACTCTGCCGCTCCTCCGGGAGCTTTTCTCTCCTGTGAAGGTTCCACTGCAGACTCATGTCAATATTATTCTCTTTGAAGATTTCAAGGATCAAATGCTTCATTCTTTTCCCACAAAATGTCGAACGCTGGAAGAGCTAAAGAAGGAGGAGCTAAAGGAGGAGGAGCTTAAAACAAAGAAGAAACACTGCTGAACGTCGGGCTTCCTCCATGTTGGATGAAGAGAATCAATGCAATCTAGTCTTTGTGTCACACACACACACACACACACACACATACTATTAAACATCAAACCACAATGAATCGGTGCGTTGAAACGTGTGTGTGTGTGTGTGCGATGGCTCTATTCAGACACAGTTGTAGACAGACAGACTGTCTGACCCCAGAAAACTCCCAGATTTCTCTCTGCTTCTCAGTTCTTCTGTCACATGCCGCCATGTTGTTGTTTTACAGCGACCCGGTCCAGGTTAAGTCCAGAGACCCGGTCCCTGTTTTACTGATCAATTCTATTGATCGTTGAATAGCTGATGATCATTACAAATTCTGAATGAAACATTATTATTCGCGCAAACAGCTGCTGCTCTGATCCCCGCTGGCTCTGACCTTTGACCTCTCGTGTTCACGGGTCCCGCTCCTCGGGCGGCCGATAACCCGTTCCCTCTTCTGCTTCTTCCTCCTCTTCTTCAGCGCTTAGCTCCTCCCACCGAACGTCGATCATTGTAAAATAATAAAAGTTTATTTGCAGGTTTGTTTGACTCAAACAGGACAAAGATGATCAATGTCAGATATTTAAATAGAATTAATAAAAAATGGAATTCATATTATTTTAAGGAATTCATTCAATCCTGATTGGAAATGTTTATTTAAGCAATAATGTGCTGGAGGCAGGACTGTATGGTCAACAGGACATTACTGACCATACAGTCCTGCCTCCAGCACATTATTGCTTTTATAATACGGTTGTGTGCAACATGATGAATAGTAAATAGTCATAACATAGTTGTCGCCAGCAAACATCGAGAGAAAATAGGCCCTGTGTGTTTGTCTGTTGCATAGATAGTGGTCACCCTTTACATCGTAAGTGCTGACCCCTAGTGGTCACACTACATCGTAAGTGCTGACCCCTAGTGGTCACACTACATCGTAAGTGCTGACCCCTAGTGGTCACACTACATCGTAACTGCTGACCCCTAGTGGTCACCCTTTGCATCGTAACTGCTGACCCCTAGTGGTCACCCTTTGCATCATAACTGCTGACCCCTAGTGGTCACCCTTTACATCGTAACTGCTGACCCCTCGTGGTCACCCTTTGCATCGTAACTGCTGACCCTAGTGGTCACACTACATCGTAAGTGCTGACCCCTAGTGGTCACACTACATCGTAACTGCTGACCCCTAGTGGTCACCCTTTGCATCGTAACTGCTGACCCCTAGTGGTCACCCTTTGCATCATAACTGCTGACCCCTAGTGGTCACACTTTACATCGTAACTGCTGACCCCTCGTGGTCACCCTTTGCATCGTAACTGCTGACCCTAGTGGTCACACTACATCGTAAGTGCTGACCCCTAGTGGTCACCCTTTACATCGTAACTGCTGACCCCTAGTGGTCACACTTTACATCGTAACTGCTGACCCCTCGTGGTCACCCTTTGCATCGTAACTGCTGACCCCTAGTGGTCACACTACATCGTAACTGCTGACCCCTAGTGGTCACACTTTACATCGTAACTGTTGACCCCTAGTGGTCACCCTTTGCATTGTAACTGCTGACCCCTAGTGGTCACCCTTTACATTGTAACTGCTGACCCCTAGTGGTCACCCTTTACATTGTAACTGCTGACCCCTAGTGGTCACACTTTACATCGTAACTGCTGACCCCTAGTGGTCACCCTTTACATTGTAACTGCTGACCCCTAGTGGTCACCCTTTACATTGTAACTGTTGACCCCTAGTGGTCACACTTTACATCGTAACTGCTGACCCCTCGTGGTCACCCTTTGCATCGTAACTGCTGACCCCTAGTGGTCACCCTTTACATTGTAACTGCTGACCCCTAGTGGTCACCCTTTACATCGTAACTGCTGACCCCTAGTGGTCACACTTTACATTGCGCACACTGCCATAGAAATCCCACCGCAGTATTTCATTCATAGCGTCTCTGGTTCGGGTCTTCAGTTCTACTGGTTCTGGTCTTCAGGTCTACTGGTTTCTCTTCACTAGTTGGTGAAGCAGTTCATTGCCCACTTTGTTTTTTTCGTTGAGCAACATTTCACAAGTCTCCCTTTCTTCTCTCGGGTAGCATGACGTCCACCTGAAGGATCCTCTCGGCTAACCACTCATCTAAAGTCCCCCAAAATATATCAAAGTTTACAGGAACATGTTTGTAACTGTAGAGCTGAGATGACTAACGGTCGCGCAAAATCTAAGTATTCTTATTTTGAGTTTCACTGATGTGGAACGCTCAGATAAATGTAAAGAGCTGTCGGACGTTATGGCTGAATAACGTACACCTCGTGACTTACTCTCAGCCAATCAGAATACTTGATTTCATCTACCCGTATTATCATAAGTCTTAATATAAAAACAACACAGATACTATATTATTGTATAATATAAGTAATACAAATAATAATACTCCAATTAAATATTATAATACAAATTATTATTATATAATAATATAATTAAATATATTACAAATTATTATAACAAATGTATAAATGCCATGGTGTGAAGAAATGAGAGCCGGAGGACTCAGCCGAGCGTTGCCTTACGACGTTAACGTCGTTGTCTTAACGAAGTTAACGTCGTTGTCTTAATGACGTTAATGTTGTTGTTTTAACGTCGTTGTTTTAATAACGTTGTTTTAACATTGTTGTCTCAGTCGTTGTCTCAACGTTGTTAACGTCGTTCTGTTCACGTCGTTTTAACGTCGTTGTCTTAAAGTCCTTAGTGTCGTTGTATTAATGTTGTTAATGTCCTTAACGTCGTTAACGTCGTTGTCTCCACGTCGTTTTCTTAACGTCGTTAACGTCGTTGTCTCAACGTCGTTTTCTTAACGCCGTTATCTCAACGTCGTTTTCTTAACGTCATTTTCTTAACGTCGTTGTCTCAACGTCGTCGTCTTAACGTCGTTAACGTCGTCGTCTCAACGTCGTTTTCTTAACGTCGTTAACGTTGTTGTCTTAACGTCGTGAATGTCGTCTTAACGTCGTTAACGTCGTTTTCTTAACGTCGTTAACATCGTTGTCTTAACGTCGTTAACGTTGTTGTCTTAACATCGTTGTCTTAACGTCATTGTCTTAACGTCGTTAACATCGTTGTCTTAATGTCGTTAACATCGTTGTCTTAACGTCCTGGTTGACAATCAACTAATCAGCAGTCTGTGGGGCCTGTCTACAACTCTGTCTCCTAGCAACCATCCACCTGTCACAGGGGGGGCAGAAGGGAAAGAACAACATATATTTTCACATTGCTCGATAGTGTACGACAGCGTTGCTTTAAAAAAATAAGACAAAAAAGTTGTGTTTTGTTTTACATATTGTAAAATGAATCAGAGATTTATTTTATGGAGGCTCTTATTTTGTTGCGTATGAACAGATCTATATATATATATTGATTATCTATATTTGATGCCGTATGTGATTGTGATGATTTCTGGCCGAGTGTTCACGTCTCAGCCGGCCGAGTGGCTCCAGCTTCAGGCTACCTCACTTCAGACTTTCAAAATAAACTTTCTTCAGCTTTTTATGCAAATGTTTCGGCGGCGGGGCAGCAGGAGAGGATTCTGGGAAGTTTTTCTGGAAGCATTTCCCTCCTTGCCTGCTTCTCGTTGCAGATTTAAAGGTTCCGCAACACCGACGACTTTTAGATTCTCAAAATGTGACACATGAACATTTATAAAGTTTCACTCCAGTAACAAAAAAACTCAAACGTGTGTAATTAATTAAAAGTATTATATTTGCCGTGTTTATATCGTGTCGGTGCTGCGAGGCCTTTAAACGCCGTCCGACCCGCTCACGTGAACAAGCGGCGGGGAGCGGGGCTTTTATATTGGCGGGTTTTGCTTCGATGCAGTAATGTTGGGCTTTTGTGTGTGTCTCTGAACGCACCACGAAAGGGAATCTTTAATTTTTCTTCACATTTTTATTTATTTAAAATTTTCAAAGTGCTCAAGAGTTTTAGTTTTGAAGGATTTATTTTTCTCCGTTTCCCCCATCACATTATTATTATTATTTATTTTTTTCAGAGCAGAACAAAACATTTAATCAGCTAATTTCATAGAATTAAACTTCACGACATGTCAGCTGGTGAAATCAAAAGGTTTAATATAAATAAGTTGTTTGTTCGGACAGAACAACAATAATAATAATACAGCTGCTCAGTAAAACTACATATCCCAGAAGTCAGTGGGAGCTTCACAGTTATCGTCTTTTAGTCTGAACAAAATATATAAAATATGAATTTTCTGTTGGTCGACTGAAAACATCAGAAGAGAAAAATGAAATCAATTTAAAATGTGAATTAAGCGTTTAAACATTAAACTAATGAAACTATTGCAGCTCTACAGCTGAGCGAGGATTTAAAGTGACAGATCATAAAACTAATACGATTATTGATAAGTTCCACTGATAATTAATTCATTAATATTTCACGAATCAAACTAACAGGCAGAATTTTATAGAAACTTTAACTCTAATTGACATGAGTCTTTTATTTTGAAAGGTCTCATCTCTGGAGCCTGGTGGGTCAGAAACGGAAAATATTTGAAAAGAAATAAGACAAAAGAAAATATATGTGTAAATATAAATATATGTATTTATATTTACATATATTAAAAAAATAAAATGTGATATTTCGTGTCATTTTGTCTTTGTTCTCTTCTGCCAAAAAAAGTTTTAAAAACTTGGTTGCGACAGAATCTTAAAACCGTAAACTTGACAGGAAGTCACTTTTAATTAAGAAAATAAAAGGCAAATTGTTCTTACCAGAGACTGATACATATTATATAGTTAATACATCCATCAATATATAATTATTATATAAATATATATCTATATATATTATATAAATAGATATATATTATATAGATAAATACTTATATAATATATACTGTGTATATATTATATATATACATAATACATATATTATGAATGTATATAATATATAGACATATCCTGTTTAATTGCTCAATAATCAGCCAATAACTTCATTTTGCACAAATAACCTTCAAAAATGTTTATATTTATTTGTAAAGAAAGATTTTGTCTTTAGGTTACATAAATAAATACAAACATAAATGATAAAAGGATTGAGTGTTTCTCTCCAAAAGCGTTAAAGACACAATCATTTATTACCAAATACAAAAATTACAAATTGAACTTTGGTGACGTCAAACTTTTCCTCAACTAGTTTTCTTGAAACCTCTGCATCCGCACTTCAACCTTTATTTCAGCGTTGTTTATTATTGTTGTTTTTAGATACTTTTTGAAAAATAGTGCCACTGATTTTATAGCCAAAAACATCACCAAAGTGTTTTGAAACCTCCAAAAGTAAAAATAAACAATTACGGAAGAGTTTATTTGTTTTCGACTCAACGGGCAGTTGTTTTTATAGCAATGTCGCTGGTGCTCCGGAAAAACCCCCCGTTTCTGACCTTGAGGTCGGACCAGTCGACCCAGGGGGGGGGGGGGGGGGGGCGCTCTCCTCCTGGCGGGAACTCCATCCGTGTTTGAGCTGGAAACTCCACGTCAGGAAACGAGTCCCTGAAGGTCTCGTTTCACTGAAACTAAAAACACAGAAGTCACGGAAGAAGTAAACTGTCACTCACTCATGTTGTACTCACCATTTACCTCCAGCAAAGCATCATGGGAGAGTCCTCAGAGAGAGAAGGGATTTATTTGTCTGAAACTCGGTGACGCCGTTGGTGTTGTGATGTGTGACTTCCTGTCTTCCATCCAGAGCCGTAGACTAGGCGATCGATTAGAGCCGATCGGTAGATTGATCCATTAGTCGCTGTGTACTAACGACACTCGGGGCTCCGCGGCAACGAGCCACCAGCCAAAACAAGGAAATACAAACTGTCCGACGTAGTCGATGTCAGTTAACTCTGAGCCCTGATGATGTCACTGTTTCATGACCTTTGACCCCTGTGAGGGTCTCCATGCTGTCGTCACTGTGCTCGTCTACAACGCAATAAAACTAATTCATGACAGCTGATCCGTCTCCGTGGTTACTGGGTGTATTTATTTTGTTCCGAGTGTACCCATTTCTTATTATCTTGCTGAATTCTTATACTTAATTAATAGAAATATATTTATAATTAAACATTAATTTTAACAATAATTTTATATATTTAGTAGACAAGGACAGGAAGTAGACGAAGACAAGTAGACAAGGAAAGGTCGAAGGACAGAAAGTACACAAGGACAGAACTAGGACAAGTAGACGAGGACAAGGAGTAGACAAGGACAGGAAGTAGAGAACAGGACAAACATGACAGGAATATACGAGGACAGGAAGTAAACAGGGCATAGACGAGGACAGGAAGTAGACTGCTGAATGGCGTGGAGACGTCCTCAACGTCTTCAAACTGAACTTTCAGGAAACAGAAGACAGGAATAGGAAGTGAAAGACAATCCGTGACGCGAAGCGGCTCAAACCGGTTCTGAAGCCGACCGACAGCTGCCGACCTAAGTTTAGATACGGGAGAGGTACTGCCTCTAGTACCACAGTGTGTACATGTACTGTGTTACTGCAGTACTAGTACCACAGTGTGTACATGTACTGCCTCTAGTACCACAGTGTGTACATGTACTGTGTTACTGCCTCTAGTACCACAGTGTGTACATGTACTGTCTTACTAGTACCACAGTGTGTACATGTACTGTGTTACTGCCTCTACAGGACTGTCTCAGAAAATTAGAATATTGTGATAAAGTTCTTTATTTTCTGTAATGCAATTAAAAAAACAAAAATGTCATGCATTCTGGATTCATTACAAATCAACTGAAATATTGCAAGCCTTTTATTCTTTTAATATTGCTGATTATGGCTTACAGCTTAAGAAAACTCTAAAATCCTATCTCATAAAATTTTAATATTTCCTCAGACCAAGTTAAAAAAAAGATTTATAACAGCTGAGTGTTTGTCAAGGCTCAGGAAACCCTTGCAGGTGTTTCGAGTTAGACAATTCAAGTGATTTGTTTAATACCCTACTAGTATAATTTTTCATGATATTCTAATATTTAGAGATAGGATATTTGAGTTTTCTTAAGCTGTAAGCCATAATCAGCAATAAATCAGAATAAAAGGCTTGCAATATTTCAGTTGATTTGTAATGAATCCAGAATGCATGACATTTTTGTTTTTTTAATTGCATTACAGAAAATAAAGAACTTCATCACAATATTCTAATTTTCTGAGAGTCCTCTAGTACCACAGTGTGTACATGTACTGTGTTACTGCCTCTAGTACCAGTTTGTACATGTACTGTGTTACTGCCTCTAGTACCACAGTGTGTACATGTACTGCCTCTAGTACCACAGTGTGTACATGTACTGTGTTACTGCAGTACTAGTACCACATTGTGTACATGTACTGTGTTACTGCAGTACTAGTACCACAGTGTGTACATGTACTGTGTTACTGCCTCTAGTACCACAGAGTGTACATGTACTGTGTTACTGCAGTACTAGTACCACATTGTGTACATGTACTGTGTTACTGCAGTACTAGTACCACATTGTGTACATGTACTGTGTTACTGCAGTACTAGTACCAGTGTGTACATGTACTATGTTACTGCAGTACTAGTACCACAGAGTGTACATGTACTGTGTTACTGCAGTACTAGTACCACAGTGTGTACATGTACTGCAGTACTAGTACCACAGTATACAGATACCAAACAGCCGGTACATAAAGTTGTGATATTATGTACTGTGTGGTAAATAAAGTACATAATACATTGAAGTTCTTCTTCTGGTGTTTTATTTCACGCTCATTCAACAGACAAGAAGAAGAAACTGTTGACTCTTCATTTTTAACACCTCAGACTTCGCATGATGCACCTGAACATGAGAAAATAGAAACACAGAAGAAGAATAGTAGAAAGCCGTTTGTCCATACAAATACTAGCATGAGGTTTTGGTCTCAAGTTTATGTTTCAGAAAAAAAAGCATCTAAGTCTGTAAATATAATAATAATAAGCGTACAGTCAGAGTTTCAAACAGGAGAAATAAACTGAACAAACAAAAAGGTAGAAGAAAACAAAACGCCAAACGGACGCAGTGAGAACCTTGTGGACTCAACCAGCCGTTAGCCTCGACGATGCAAGATTCAACACAAACCCGTCGGGTGACAAAAGGATTTTCAAAATAAAAGGTGGTCGTTGCGAAGGATTCAAATTTCTGCACGAACAGAATCAGAACACGCGTCATGCGACTTGAAACAGGAAGTCAAGTCATTCGACTTCCTGTCTGGATCAGACGGACGGTCAGTGAAAGAGTTTAATGGACATCTTGATTATTATTTATATACCAGAAGAAGATTCAGAGAAAGATCAAAGTCTAGAAGAAAAAAACGTTATGAATATTTTGGGATTTTAGCCCAGAATCATCATCTTCCTCATCATCATCATCATCATCATCAGGGCTCTTCTCTGAATCTTCCTCCAGCTCTTAAACGGTCCGATCAGTTCAACAGGATTTTACAACACTTGAACGCATCACAGCTCAGAACCAAACAACCGATGTTTCAATTCAAAGATCTCAAAACAAAACATGGAACCGTAAACTATAAAACCGATAAACCAACATAAAAGTTCTCCCCGTGTTCATGGCGATGACGGCGCGTCACCGATCGTGGAATCAAAGGATCAGATGTCGCGGTCGTCATAAATCATCAAAGTGAAGAACTAAAACTAAAAGTTTCACAAACAAGCGGCGAGATCTTAGCTTGAAGCTCCGACAAACGTTCATCCGTCTTAACGTGGAACCGCCAGAGCGGCGCCGTCCTCGTCCTCCTCAGTCGGACTTCTTGTCGCTGGTCGCCTGCAGACAGAGAACAGGGCGGTAAAAACACCGGGCCGAGGCGGGAGGCTCCGATTGGTCGCCTTCAACAAGACGATGACGTCGTTACGGACGTCTTGTTCTCAACAGCCAGCGAACAGGAAGTGACCGCATGTGGACCGAGTGACGTAGAGACCCGTCAATCACCCTGTAGCCCCGCCCCTAAAGGGCCCCCTGCTTTATGGTCCGTTTGACTCTAAATGACCATAAAGTATAAATGATGACATCATGTTGTAGAGAAGAAGACTTGAAACTAGAGACATAGTAAATAACCAACTCGTGTGTGTGTGTGTGTGTGTGTACCAGCAGTCTGCTGTGCTCCTCCAGCAGACGGTCGTACTCCACCGTCAGATTCTCCGACTGTTTCTTCATCGCACGAACGTCTCCGTCAGACGTCTGCAGCGCTGAAAAGTTCATCGTCAACCATCAGTACAAGTACCACAGTGTGTACATGTACTGTGTTGCTGTAGTACTAATACCAGTGTGTACATGTACTGTGTTCCTGCAGTACTAGTACCACAGTGTATAAAGACTAGCTCCAGCTCATTTCTATAAAGGGGCGTGGCCTGTGCGTGACCTGGACTGCCTCCTCGGGCCTTTCTGTAGCCCAGATCATCTGGATGCTAATGCTAAGCTAACCATGAAGGACCTGCATGCTCCACTGAGGAGACGCAGCAGCACCGCCGTGGACCCCCATGGGCCCCCCACGGGGCCCCCTCTGGCCTAGGGACTACAAACCTAGAAACCCCACCCAGCGACTCCTCCCTCCCTCCTATGAACACCTGCCCCCCACCAGCGGGTCCCTGAAGGCATCCCTGGACGGGGCTCAAGGCCTGAGCAGCTGACCTCTTCCATGTCGCTGGCCCAAGCAGCTGCTTCAAACCCCCCCCCCCCCCCAACGAGGAGGAGGAGTCGGCTGACAGGGAGGAGGTCCTCAACAGCTTAGAGCTTCAGAAAGACAACGAGCCCCACTGATCGGTTTATTGATCCGTAACGACTACATCCTGGTACTTCCACTCTGAAGAGTTGCTCCTCCTCACCTTTCTTGGCGGCGTCTAGCTCCTCCTTCAGGGTCTTCACCTCCTCCTTCAGGGTCTTGTTGTTCTCCTCCTGCGGCGCGCCTCCTTTCTTTCCGGCCGCCGGCAGCTCGACTCCGGAGACACGAAGTTTCTGTTGACGGGAAGAAGAAAAAAAAAGTGTTTTACATTAAACTTTCCTGGAGAAGTTTCAAATGAAAACGTTTTAAAAGATCAAATTAACACGCACTTCAAAATAAAAGCGTTGCACCAGACTTAGTTTCCCCAACAAGACTTTTATTGTGAAAAATAAATGTTTCATAAAAGCTTTTGTGCACAAACATCAAGTTTATATAAATAATAATAAGTAACGTCTGCAAAGATTAAAAACTTTAATAAAATACATCTCTAACTTTTACATTTTTAAATCCGTTTCTTTAGACCTTAATTAATATTTTTAATTGTAAGATATACAACAACAGCTCAAAATCACCTAAAGAATAATAACTAAAGCGCATCACGTGAAGAAGAAGAGCAGCTGTTCATAGCGACAGCTGCTGTGAGCCATGCTGCTGCTCTCTGATTGGCCGACGGTCTCACTCCTACGTGTCCGTCTCACCCAACTCTTCATCATGTAGTTAGATGAAAACACAAGACTCTAGTCTCTTATTTTGAAGGAGTACGCTTCGTTTAAGAAGGATATAAATATAAAGAAGCTGAAGATTTTAAGATGTTCGTTTGAGTCGACAAAATATGAACAGAAGCAGTACAGGAAGTAGAATAAGTAGTAGAGGAAGTACAATAAGTAGTAGAGGTAGAATGGGAAGTAAAATGAGAATAAGTAGAACAGGAAGTGAATAAGAAGTAGTAGTAGAACAGGAACTAGAATGAGAATAAGTAGTAGAACAGGAAGTAAATAAGGATAAGTAGTAGCACAGGAAGTAGACTTATTAAGAGGAAGTAGTAGTAGAACAGGAAGTGAATACGAATAAGTAGTAGCACAGGAAGTAGACATTAGAGGAAGTAGTCGTAGAACAGGAAGATAAGAATAAGTAGAAGAACATGAAGTAGAATAACTACAAGTAGTAGAGGAAGTAGTTGAAGTAATAGTACAGGAAGAGGAAATAGGCGACATGAAGTGTCACTTCAGTTGTGGTTGGAGACGTTGTAAATACACAGAAGTACTTACTCCATAAATAAATAAAAAAGGTTAACAACTACAAAGTGGTTCAGATTAAATTATTGATTCGTTTCTAGAAGATTGAAAACTGGCCTCAAAGATCCTCTGAGCGACGGACGCATCACTCCGTTGGGACGACAGAAGCCTCAGAGTGACGCCTCTGTCATCACAATCTATCTTTACAAAGTGAAGTTAGGATTTAGAGCCCAGGCGTCACATTTAGGATTAAAACTAGACGATCGACTGATAATCAATCATGAGCTTCAGTTAAAAGATTCTACGTCTCAGAGCATAAAATACTTTCATGCTCTTATTTTATTAAAACGTCTCACAAGCTTTTTATTATTAAGAGAATAAATATTTTTATTATAAATATCAATTAAATGCATTTCTTAACATTTAGTAAATAAATCTGAGTTCAACATTATGAACCTTCTTCACTTCTTCTTCTGTGGTGTTCGACTAAAGATGTAAATTATGGGATGTTTCATTCACGCTTCAAGAACTCGTGTGTGTGTGTGTGTGTACATCAGTGTGTGTGCGTGTGTAAATCAGTGTGTGTAAATGTGTGTGTGTGTGTGTGTGCGTGTGTCACATGCGGATGAAGCACTCTCCTTTTAGCAGCAGAGGACTTGGTGATCCTTCAGCTCGTAAAACATCGTTCACATTACCAGTGTGTGTGTGTGTGTGTGTGTGTAAATGTGAGCTATCCACATTGTGTGTGTGTGTCTCTTTGAATATGTGCAGTGTTCATGTGGCACTAGATCAGTGCTGCCCCCACTGGGGAGATGAACAGCAACATCTCACACTAACCCGTTTCCCATTTTGTTTCATTTCATGAACGCAACATGTCGTAAAACCAGTGTCGTGTCTTTGGCCACCGAGCTCCGCATCATAAATACATAAAGATATAAAGATATAACCATAAAGACAAAGACATGAACATAAGGTGAACGACCTCCTGCAGCAGCTCGTTGTCCTCCATGTACTTCTTGGCGGCGTTGCTGGCGCCCTCCGCCTGCTTCTTGAAGGCCTCGTTGGAGGCCATGAGCGTGGCCTGCTGCGAGAGCAGCGTGGCGAGGCGGCGCAGCAGGCTGCAACACAAAGGGGAGGAGTCAGAGCTCCACAGCGAGGTCACATGACAACACTTAAATAACAATGGTAGAAGTTTCATCTTCAATTTATAATTCCACGCTATATAAAAAAAATTAGAAAACACTAGAATCTAAATATGTTAAAGTGTTTAAATATGAAACTATGATTTGTTGTCATGTGACAGTCGGTCTCAGGTGAGTCAATGATGACGTCATAGTTTCACTGAGGAGCTCAGAATTTAATGTGATTAAAGTTAACGGATATTAAAGTTAACGGATATTTATAAAGATTTTAAATGAGTGCAATAAAATGTTTGATGTATTCAAGGACCGTCAGAAAGATGGAAATATCCTTTTTTTAATCTAATAAAAACATTTGTAAGCGTCTTTGAGAATTCTGAAAAGCGCTATGGAAATTGTATGTATTATTATTATATAGTATTATTTATCTAATAAAACTATTTTATATGATTAATCTAAAACTATTTTATATTATCGAATAAAAACATTTGATATTATGCATCTAATAAAAACAATTATATTATCAATCTAAAACTTTTATATTATTATTTGTCAAATAAAAATATTCTATTATTTGTATCTAATAAAAACATTTTATATTATGTATCGAATAAAAAACTATTTTATATTATTTATCTAATAAAAACAATTGCAGAGGGTCAAGTAAACCCTGGTGTGTGTTAAATAAAGGCATCAGTCACACGGTAATGTCTCAACACATTATCCACCACCCAATATAGACACACACGGTCTTGACATTTCCTAGTTGAGGTGTGTGTGATGATGTCGCGGTGGGGGGGGGGGGGGGGGGGCAGTGAGCCGTTCCAACATGTTGAACTTTGAACTTTAAAGTTGTTGACGAACTGACGCAACAACAAACAGATATAAGTAAACATTAACCCTAGAACAACAAAACGGTTCACGAGCCTGAATTCACGTTAATTTGTCTCTCTACTGTCAAGTGTGTTTTGTGGAGTTTCGTTCGACGCGACCACGTGGTGACGCCCAACATGGCGTCGCTGTTTAACGCCTGGAATAATTGACCAGCTGCGCTTCAGCCTTTCCTCAAACTTGTGCTGCAGTTTCACTTTTTCCTCCAGCCGGCGTGTGCAACGGGCTCGGTCTAAACGCTGGAACGCTTCCTCCAGCAGCTGGTCGCACGTCGCCGAGCGCCGCCGCCCCCTGCAGGCCGCACGCCGCCACGGCGCCCGATCAATAATCATCCGTGAGATGAACGGAGAGTGGATTTCATGCATTTGTCATTTAGCAATAACTTAAATTAAAAACCTGACCTTTAGCCTATCAGAGGACGAGGCAGAGTCACACCTACGAGCTCCGGCCAATCAGGATCAGGCTGGGGGATTTACACACACACACTGTACTGTGTAATTCCCCCAGCCTGAACCTGACACACACACAGTAAGAAACTCAGCTGCTCATTCTTTCCATCTTACTTTAAAATTCCTCTGCATTTAGAACCGTCTGCCTGTCACGCTGTGTGTGTGTGTGTGTGTGTGTCTGTGTGTGTGTGTCTGTGTGTGTGTGTCTCACAGGCAGAGCAGCAGGGCGAAGCCGGCGATGTACTCGTTCCTCTGAGCTCTGAACAGCTTCATGTGAATGTGTTCGATGGCCGACGGGTTGTTGGTCAGGTCCACTTTCTCTGGAACGCTGTACTTCCTCACCTCACGGAACGCATCTACACACACACACAAAGCTAGACTTCTATACAACCAGGAGTAGCCCCTGGTGGCCAGGAGAGAGAATGCAGCTTTAACACATTAAGCATACACTTCGATACAACCAGAGGAGTTGCCCCCTGGTGGTCAGGTCAGAGAATGCAGCTTTAAGCATTAAAGAAAAAATAAAACAGAGAAGCATTTTACCAGTAGAATAAGATTATTATGTCCACACGTACCGATGAGCAGGAAGACGAGGATGGCGATGGCCACCATGAAGGACGTGTTCCCATAGAAAGCGATGGTCTGAATGATCCGGGACTTGAAGATCTTACTCCATCTGGAGGCAGAGACACGAGAAGGTGGAGCTCTGGCACCATCTAGTGCGGAGGTAGCCAACGCGGTCCCCGCGGGCACCTGGTCGCCCGCAAGGCATGTTCCAAGAACATTTTTAAACGTCCAGAATCGCCGGGCACTAGGACCTTGGGGAGGCTGCTGCGCTGTATGCAAGTAACATCTCAAAAAGTCAGGATTACAGCCAGTGAGGTGAGCTCACGGAGTGACCAGTGAGTCCAGGTAGTTACAGAATGTCAGTAGTTGTTAATGAGCGTCGTACGTTTCTCTATTATTCTCTACTATGACCCTGAAATTCTGTCTCTACCAGGATATCCAGGGCTTTAAAAAAAATTATATATATACAAACACATATATATTTACACACATATATATATATCTATATGTCTATGTGTACAGATTGTAAAGCACTCGAGACAAATTTGTAAAATTGGGCTATACAAATAAACTGAATATATATATATATTTAGTGCCAGGTCCTCCCTTGCATCGGGTTCCGTTTGCTCTGCGTTTTGTCTTCCAGGCTGTTCATCAGCTGATGAGCCACACCTGAGCCTGGAGGAGTCCTTTTTTTAAGCTGCTTGTTATTTAAAGAACTTCAATAGTTTCCAACTCGTCTCCACGTGGCAGTCCGAGCCGGGTCGGAACTAGAGACGGTCTCGTTTAGATTTTTACCGATACCGTTGACGACCGGAACCTTTTCAATCGGCTCAGGCACCGAAATGTGCGTCTTGTTTCGGTTTTACCCAACCCGAGTTAAATATACATTTAATCTGCTCGGGGTCCCGGTCTAGACCAGTCGACTTGGGGTCAAGGGTCTAGTCCAGTGGCCTCGGGTCCAGGTCTAGACCATTGGACTCGGGGCCCAAGTCTAGCGGACTCGGGGCCCAGTACCTCTTGGGGGAGATGAAGGGGATGCAGAGCAGCAGCACGAAGAAGACCTCGACGTAGAGGAAGGTGGCGACGGCCGTCCACTGGAGACTCATCGTGTCCTGAAACAACAAACAGCTTGTTTACCTTGTTGACCAGAAACAAACAAGATCAGCTCTCAATAGAAGAACCAGAACCATCAGCTGATATCGGATCAATAACAAGCCGATCAGAGATGACATCTGAAGCAGTTTTGGTTTTTATAGAAAGTTTCCAATTCGAGAACAGAAGCTAATCGATCGGGGGCTGCGACAGGAATGACGTCACAGTGAAGAAACACTGCATATGTATCAGTTTGTCCAAAGAAACGTGTTAATTAATCCCAGAACACTGTCTTTTAGCTCAGTGGGGTAAGAGGGCCGTCCTGCAACCGCAGGGTTGTGGGTTCGATCCCCGCTCTCCCCATTAGTTGCAAGTCGAAGTGTCCTTGAGCAAGGCACTGAACCCCCAGTTGCTTCCCGGGCGCTTCACCGCAGCCCACTGCTCCTTAATAACTAAGGATGGGTTAAATGCAGAGAACTAATTTCCCCTTGGGGATTAATAAAAGTGTATATTCTATTCTTATTTCCTGGAAGCGAACTCATTTACTTGGAGGATCAAAACCAGCGGGGGGGGGGACGTCTAATTGCTGGCATTTTAGTCATGAAGTGACCTGTCTACTGGCTGGTCGGCCTGTGGGACCCGTCTATTGACTGGCGTGCTGTACGTCTCTAGTTATGTCACGTGTTAAACGTCAATTTAGTGACAATTCGCAGGGTGAACTAGTTAGCGATGTTAGCTCCACTAAGCGCTGCTGAACTACGATATGCTGTCATCACTCGACAGGTGAGACTCACCTGAGAAAATGCCGGAGACACAAACTCCGCCAACCTTCGTTTGCTCGTTGCTGTTGCGCGTTAAACACGTCGGCAAGTTAGCCCGTCAGTCAGCTGGGCTTCCGGATCTAAAACACTTCCGGCTTACGTTTTTTAAACGCACGTCCCGTCACGTGATTGGCTACGCAGAAACAGATGTGGGGGGTGCAGTTCCGGTGGCTCGCCAGCAGAGGGAGACATCGTCTCGAGTATACGATCTCTGGGCATCAGCTGAACTGTGAGTGAGGCGCAGAGAGGAGGAGGAGAGTAAAGAAATCTCACTCTGATGGTTTTTTCCACGAACTAATAGCCCGCTCCTTCTCTGTAACCGGTCGGACTGGTTTCCACAGTAAATTATTAAGTATGTACAGATGATGACATCACACACACATACACACTCACTCACTCACACACACTCACTCACAGTCACACTCACACACTTTCTGTCTTTCTCATTAACACGTCAATGCTTAGAAATACTTTTTATCTCCCTCCTTGTCTCTATTTGTTATGTCTTCTTCTTCTTCTTCATCCCCCTCTCCTCTTCACCCTAAATCACACATTAACCGTTAAGAGCTTTCCATCCGGTCGCCGGGCGGAGCAGAGTCAGTCAGAGGCATCGAGGAACCTGATTGGCCGATGGTATTTTCTAAGGTGCCAATAGAAAAATGGATAAAAGGGCAATTTCTCAAAAAACAGCAGCCAAGAAGTGATGAATTAGTCATCAGGTGCGCGCATACACACACACACACATACACACACACACAGTGGTACTTGTGGGGTCATGTTCCTGTGTGTGTATTATGGAGTCACCTCATAATTATACTCATCTTTTATATAAACATCCATATCTACATATATGGATGTTTATATACAGGCGCTAAGTCTCGCATACAGGACCTGAAGGGGGCGCTGGCAGCACGACCCCTGAAGGGGGCGCTGGCAGCACGACACCTGAAGGGGGCGCTGGCAGCACGACACCTGAAGGGGGCGCTGGCAGCCGTTAAACTCAAACAGGCGGACATCTTTTTCTGTCTGCTCTTCTTATTGTTGAGTTGAACCGGCAGAATTATATTTCAGATGCATCGATCAGCTGAAACATTAAACCAGACACGACTGTGTGTGTGTGTGTGTGTGTGTGTGTGTGTGTGTGTGTGTGTGTGTGTGTGTGTGTGTGTGTGTGTGTGTGTGTGTGTGTGAGTGAGTGTGTGTGTGTGTGTGTGTGTGTGTGTGTGTGTGTGTGAGTGAGTGTGTGTGTGTGTGTGTGGGAGTGTGTGGGAGTGTGTGTGTGAGTGTGTGTGTTATCAGTGCTGTGCAGCCCCCCTGGTCCTGGCAGAGCTG
>NC_079396.1:26207236-26237236 GCF_029220125.1 Pseudoliparis swirei
CTGTCCTAGTCCATCACTGTGAGGACCTGTCCTAGTCCATCACTGTGAGGACCTGTCCTAGTCCATCCCTATGAGGACCTGTCCTAGTCCATCCCTATGAGGACCTGTCCTAGTCCATCACTATGAGGACCTGTCCTAGTCCATCACTGTGAGGACCTGTCCTAGTCCATCCCTGTGAGGACCTGTCCTAGTCCATCACTGTGAGGACCTGTCCTAGTCCATCACTGTGAGGACCTGTCCTAGTCCATCCCTATGAGGACCTGTCCTAGTCCATCACTGTGAGGACCTGTCCTAGTCCATGACTATGAGGACCTGTCCTAGTCCATCACTGTGAGGACCTGTCCTAGTCCATCCCTATGAGGACCTGTCCTAGTCCATCCCTGTGAGGACCTGTCCTAGTCCATCACTATGATGACCTGTCCTAGTCCATCACTGTGAGGACCTGTCCTAGTCCATCCCTATGAGGACCTGTCCTAGTCCATCACTGTGAGGACCTGTCCTAGTCCATCACTGTGACGACCTGTCCTAGTCCATCACTGTGAGGACCTGTCCTAGTCCATCCCTATGAGGACCTGTACTAGTCCATCACTATGATGACCTGTCCTAGTCCATCAATGTGAGGACCTGTCCTAGTCCATCCCTATGAGGACCTGTCCTAGTCCATCACTGTGAGGACCTGTCCTAGTCCATCACTATGAGGACCTGTCCTAGTCCATCACTGTGAGGACCTGTCCTAGTCCATCCCTATGAGGACCTGTCCTAGTCCATCCCTATGAGGACCTGTCCTAGTCCATCACTGTGAGGACCTGTCCTAGTCCATCACTATGAGGACCTGTCCTAGTCCATCACTGTGAGGACCTGTCCTAGTCCATCACTGTGAGGACCTGTCCTAGTCCATCACTATGAGGACCTGTCCTAGTCCATCACTGTGAGGACCTGTCCTAGTCCATCACTATGAGGACCTGTCCTAGTCCATCACTATGAGGACCTGTCCTAGTCCATCACTATGACGACCTGTCCTAGTCCATCACTATGAGGACCTGTCCTAGTCCATCACTATGAGGACCTGTCCTAGTCCATCACTGTGAGGACCTGTCCTAGTCCATCACTGTGAGGACCTGTCCTAGTCCATCACTGTGAGGACCTGTCCTAGTCCATCCCTATGAGGACCTGTCCTAGTCCATCACTGTGAGGACCTGTCCTAGTCCATGACTATGAGGACCTGTCCTAGTCCATCACTGTGAGGACCTGTCCTAGTCCATCCCTATGAGGACCTGTCCTAGTCCATCCCTGTGAGGACCTGTCCTAGTCCATCACTATGATGACCTGTCCTAGTCCATCACTGTGAGGACCTGTCCTAGTCCATCCCTATGAGGACCTGTCCTAGTCCATCACTATGAGGACCTGTCCTAGTCCATCACTATGAGGACCTGTCCTAGTCCATCACTGTGAGGACCTGTCCTAGTCCATCACTGTGAGGACCTGTCCTAGTCCATCACTATGACGACTTGTCCTAGTCCATCACTGTGAGGACCTGTCCTAGTCCATCACTGTGAGGACCTGTCCTAGTCCATCACTGTGAGGACCTGTCCTAGTCCATCACTATGAGGACCTGTCCTAGTCCATCACTGTGAGGACCTGTCCTAGTCCATCACTATGAGGACCTGTCCTAGTCCATCACTGTGAGGACCTGTCCTAGTCCATCCCTGTGAGGACCTGTCCTAGTCCATCCCTATGAGGACCTGTCCTAGTCCATCACTGTGAGGACCTGTCCTAGTCCATCACTGTGAGGACCTGTCCTAGTCCATCCCTATGAGGACCTGTCCTAGTCCATCACTATGAGGACCTGTCCTAGTCCATCCCTATGAGGACCTGTCCTAGTCCATCACTGTGAGGACCTGTCCTAGTCCATCACTATGAGGACCTGTCCTAGTCCATCCCTGTGAGGACCTGTCCTAGTCCATCACTGTGAGGACCTGTCCTAGTCCATCACTGTGAGGACCTGTCCTAGTCCATCACTATGAGGACCTGTCCTAGTCCATCACTGTGAGGACCTGTCCTAGTCCATCACTATGAGGACCTGTCCTAGTCCATCACTATGAGGACCTGTCCTAGTCCATCACTATGACGACCTGTCCTAGTCCATCACTATGAGGACCTGTCCTAGTCCATCACTGTGAGGACCTGTCCTAGTCCATCCCTATGAGGACCTGTCCTAGTCCATCACTGTGAGGACCTGTCCTAGTCCATCACTGTGAGGACCTGTCCTAGTCCATCACTATGAGGACCTGTCCTAGTCCATCACTGTGAGGACCTGTCCTAGTCCATCCCTGTGAGGACCTGTCCTAGTCCATCCCTATGAGGACCTGTCCTAGTCCATCACTGTGAGGACCTGTCCTAGTCCATCACTGTGAGGACCTGTCCTAGTCCATCGCTATGAGGACCTGTCCTAGTCCATCCCTATGAGGACCTGTCCTAGTCCATCACTATGAGGACCTGTCCTAGTCCATCCCTATGAGGACCTGTCCTAGTCCATCACTGTGAGGACCTGTCCTAGTCCATCACTATGAGGACCTGTCCTAGTCCATCCCTGTGAGGACCTGTCCTAGTCCATCACTGTGAGGACCTGTCCTAGTCCATCACTGTGAGGACCTGTCCTAGTCCATCACTATGAGGACCTGTCCTAGTCCATCACTGTGAGGACCTGTCCTAGTCCATCACTATGAGGACCTGTCCTAGTCCATCACTATGACGACCTGTCCTAGTCCATCACTATGAGGACCTGTCCTAGTCCATCACTGTGAGGACCTGTCCTAGTCCATCCCTATGAGGACCTGTCCTAGTCCATCACTGTGAGGACCTGTCCTAGTCCATCACTGTGAGGACCTGTCCTAGTCCATCCCTATGAGGACCTGTCCTAGTCCATCACTGTGAGGACCTGTCCTAGTCCATCACTGTGAGGACCTGTCCTAGTCCATCCCTATGAGGACCTGTACTAGTCCATCACTATGAGGACCTGTCCTAGTCCATCACTGTGAGGACCTGTCCTAGTCCATCACTGTGAGGACCTGTCCTAGTCCATCCCTATGAGGACCTGTCCTAGTCCATCCCTATGAGGACCTGTCCTAGTCCATCACTGTGAGGACCTGTCCTAGTCCATCACTGTGAGGACCTGTCCTAGTCCATCCCTATGAGGACCTGTCCTAGTCCATCCCTATGAGGACCTGTCCTAGTCCATCACTATGAGGACCTGTCCTAGTCCATCACTGTGAGGACCTGTCCTAGTCCATCCCTGTGAGGACCTGTCCTAGTCCATCACTGTGAGGACCTGTCCTAGTCCATCACTGTGAGGACCTGTCCTAGTCCATCCCTATGAGGACCTGTCCTAGTCCATCACTGTGAGGACCTGTCCTAGTCCATGACTATGAGGACCTGTCCTAGTCCATCACTGTGAGGACCTGTCCTAGTCCATCCCTATGAGGACCTGTCCTAGTCCATCCCTGTGAGGACCTGTCCTAGTCCATCACTATGATGACCTGTCCTAGTCCATCACTGTGAGGACCTGTCCTAGTCCATCCCTATGAGGACCTGTCCTAGTCCATCACTGTGAGGACCTGTCCTAGTCCATCACTGTGACGACCTGTCCTAGTCCATCACTGTGAGGACCTGTCCTAGTCCATCCCTATGAGGACCTGTACTAGTCCATCACTATGATGACCTGTCCTAGTCCATCAATGTGAGGACCTGTCCTAGTCCATCCCTATGAGGACCTGTCCTAGTCCATCACTGTGAGGACCTGTCCTAGTCCATCACTATGAGGACCTGTCCTAGTCCATCACTGTGAGGACCTGTCCTAGTCCATCCCTATGAGGACCTGTCCTAGTCCATCCCTATGAGGACCTGTCCTAGTCCATCCCTATGAGGACCTGTCCTAGTCCATCACTGTGAGGACCTGTCCTAGTCCATCACTATGAGGACCTGTCCTAGTCCATCCCTGTGAGGACCTGTCCTAGTCCATCACTGTGAGGACCTGTCCTAGTCCATCACTGTGAGGACCTGTCCTAGTCCATCACTATGAGGACCTGTCCTAGTCCATCACTGTGAGGACCTGTCCTAGTCCATCACTATGAGGACCTGTCCTAGTCCATCACTATGAGGACCTGTCCTAGTCCATCACTATGACGACCTGTCCTAGTCCATCACTATGAGGACCTGTCCTAGTCCATCACTATGAGGACCTGTCCTAGTCCATCACTGTGAGGACCTGTCCTAGTCCATCACTGTGAGGACCTGTCCTAGTCCATCACTGTGAGGACCTGTCCTAGTCCATCCCTATGAGGACCTGTCCTAGTCCATCACTGTGAGGACCTGTCCTAGTCCATGACTATGAGGACCTGTCCTAGTCCATCACTGTGAGGACCTGTCCTAGTCCATCCCTATGAGGACCTGTCCTAGTCCATCCCTGTGAGGACCTGTCCTAGTCCATCACTATGATGACCTGTCCTAGTCCATCACTGTGAGGACCTGTCCTATTCCATCCCTATGAGGACCTGTCCTAGTCCATCACTATGAGGACCTGTCCTAGTCCATCACTATGAGGACCTGTCCTAGTCCATCACTGTGAGGACCTGTCCTAGTCCATCACTGTGAGGACCTGTCCTAGTCCATCACTATGACGACTTGTCCTAGTCCATCACTGTGAGGACCTGTCCTAGTCCATCACTGTGAGGACCTGTCCTAGTCCATCACTGTGAGGACCTGTCCTAGTCCATCACTATGAGGACCTGTCCTAGTCCATCACTGTGAGGACCTGTCCTAGTCCATCACTATGAGGACCTGTCATAGTCCATCACTGTGAGGACCTGTCCTAGTCCATCCCTGTGAGGACCTGTCCTAGTCCATCCCTATGAGGACCTGTCCTAGTCCATCACTGTGAGGACCTGTCCTAGTCCATCACTGTGAGGACCTGTCCTAGTCCATCCCTATGAGGACCTGTCCTAGTCCATCCCTATGAGGACCTGTCCTAGTCCATCACTATGAGGACCTGTCCTAGTCCATCCCTATGAGGACCTGTCCTAGTCCATCACTGTGAGGACCTGTCCTAGTCCATCACTATGAGGACCTGTCCTAGTCCATCCCTGTGAGGACCTGTCCTAGTCCATCACTGTGAGGACCTGTCCTAGTCCATCACTGTGAGGACCTGTCCTAGTCCATCACTATGAGGACCTGTCCTAGTCCATCACTGTGAGGACCTGTCCTAGTCCATCACTATGAGGACCTGTCCTAGTCCATCACTATGAGGACCTGTCCTAGTCCATCACTATGACGACCTGTCCTAGTCCATCACTATGAGGACCTGTCCTAGTCCATCACTGTGAGGACCTGTCCTAGTCCATCCCTATGAGGACCTGTCCTAGTCCATCACTGTGAGGACCTGTCCTAGTCCATCACTGTGAGGACCTGTCCTAGTCCATCACTGTGAGGACCTGTCCTAGTCCATCCCTATGAGGACCTGTCCTAGTCCATCACTGTGAGGACCTGTCCTAGTCCATGACTATGAGGACCTGTCCTAGTCCATCACTGTGAGGACCTGTCCTAGTCCATCCCTATGAGGACCTGTCCTAGTCCATCACTATGAGGACCTGTCCTAGTCCATCACTGTGAGGACCTGTCCTAGTCCATCACTATGAGGACCTGTCCTAGTCCATCACTGTGAGGACCTGTCCTAGTCCATCACTATGACGACTTGTCCTAGTCCATCACTGTGAGGACCTGTCCTAGTCCATCACTGTGAGGACCTGTCCTAGTCCATCACTGTGAGGTCCTGTCCTAGTCCATCACTATGAGGACCTGTCCTAGTCCATCACTGTGAGGACCTGTCCTAGTCCATCACTATGAGGACCTGTCCTAGTCCATCACTGTGAGGACCTGTCCTAGTCCATCCCTGTGAGGACCTGTCCTAGTCCATCCCTATGAGGACCTGTCCTAGTCCATCACTGTGAGGACCTGTCCTAGTCCATCACTGTGAGGACCTGTCCTAGTCCATCCCTATGAGGACCTGTCCTAGTCCATCACTGTGAGGACCTGTCCTAGTCCATCACTGTGAGGACCTGTCCTAGTCCATCACTATGAGGACCTGTCCTAGTCCATCACTGTGAGGACCTGTCCTAGTCCATCACTGTGAGGACCTGTCCTAGTCCATCCCTATGAGGACCTGTCCTAGTCCATCACTATGAGGACCTGTCCTAGTCCATCACTGTGAGGACCTGTCCTAGTCCATCACTGTGACGACCTGTCCTAGTCCATCACTGTGAGGACCTGTCCTAGTCCATCCCTATGAGGACCTGTACTAGTCCATCACTATGACGACCTGTCCTAGTCCATCACTGTGAGGACCTGTCCTAGTCCATCCCTATGAGGACCTGTACTAGTCCATCACTATGAGGACCTGTCCTAGTCCATCACTGTGAGGACCTGTCCTAGTCCATCCCTATGAGGACCTGTCCTAGTCCATCACTGTGAGGACCTGTCCTAGTCCATCCCTATGACGACCTGTCCTAGTCCATCACTGAGGACCTGTCCTAGTCCATCACTGTGAGGACCTGTCCTAGTCCATCACTATGAGGACCTGTCCTAGTCCATCACTATGAGGACCTGTCCTAGTCCATCACTGTGAGGACCTGTCCTAGTCCATCACTGTGAGGACCTGTCCTAGTCCATCACTATGAGGACCTGTCCTAGTCCATCACTATGAGGACCTGTCCTAGTCCATCACTGTGAGGACCTGTCCTAGTCCATCACGATGAGGACCTGTCCTAGTCCATCACTATGACGACCTGTCCTAGTCCATCACTGTGAGGACCTGTCCTAGTCCATCACTATGAGGACCTGTCCTAGTCCATCACCATGAGGACCTGTCCTAGTCCATCACTGTGAGGACCTGTCCTAGTCCATCACTATGAGGACCTGTCCTAGTCCATCACTGTGAGGACCTGTCCTAGTCCATCCCTATGACGACCTGTCCTAGTCCATCACTGAGGACCTGTTGCATTCTGGGAGAGTTTTTGTTCAGCGTTTCTATTTTAATACTACTAATACTACTAATACTATTACTACCACTACTACATAGTAGTATTGCACACCATGAAATCTGGTTCATATTGTCCCCATCACCATTTCTGTCCCCTGTGGTTGCCGTGGTGACGGCACCATGTGATCAATAGGAGAGCTGAAGCGCATCAATCCTCGTCTGTTCTAATTGATTTATTAGAAGCTCTAATGGACGCGGTCCTTAACGAGCCATTAGCTAATTGGCTGGAGGTGGCTGGAGGTCCGCTAAGTGTGTGTGTGTAGGTGTGTCTCTTTGTCTGTGTGTGTGTGTGTGTGTGTGTGTGTGTGTAGGTGTGTGTTTGTTTATCTCTGCTCCCATTCAAACATATTCAGCCAATGGGTGAGCAGGGGGAGGACCTAGACAACGCAGACCCCCACTTCCCATCATGCACTTGTCATGAAGAACTACATTTAGTTTGTTTACTAGTGGCTTGAAGTTTCCACAGGCTTCGGTCTGGTCTACTCTCTGGAGCAGACTTTGTTTTGATCCCTTGCTCCGTGTCTACTGTTGCCAGTTCTCATTACGGAAACCATCTGAGAATAGGCCGGTCCGATGGGACTGTCTATCACTTGGAAACAGGCTCAGTCCCCTCACAGGAGAAGCCCGGGTGGTGCACACTGACCTAAATATCCTCGTTAATGAACAGCGAGCCTCGGTCACGTCTAATCTCTGGAGACGGCGCGCAATTAGAAGCTCAGAGAATAGTCTGATCCACCGGGACTAAAGAAATGTAATAACCGTAACTTTAAATCATTAAACGGTGACAATAAGAATTGAGATTTACTTTATTTCGCCAGAGAAGGACGGTTCATTCTCACAAACACACACACACACAGACGCACAGACACACACACAGACACACACACAAAAGTACAAACTCAGACAAACACACACACAGACATTCACAGACACACTCACAAACACTCACACACACACACTCACACACAGACACTCACAGACACACTCACAAACACACACACACACACACACACACACACACACACACACACACACACACACACAGACCACTCCCTAAACTTGAGTTCCTGCTGTGACGGTGAGTCGACTTCATTATTATTAAAAATTCCATTTAATCACATGTCAGAGAAAATATTTTCATCTAAAAGTTTCTTGACTGCAAAACATCAGCAGAATAAAAACACGCTGACTGTAGAAATGATTACTGAGACTGTGTGTGTGTGTGGGGGGGGGGGGGGGGGGGGTGTTAAGCTTCAAGCAGAGACGAAGGAACTCCTGACTCACCGTTTTTTTACCGCTTATGATTAACGGTTAATTTGGGAGAGTGGCTCTGTGTGTGTGTGTGTGTGTGTGTGTGTGTGCGTGTGTGCCTGCGTGCGTGTGTGTGTGCGTGCGTAAAGCCCTGACTCAGGCTGTGCTGCCAGTTAACCAGTCCACTCAGCATCTACAGGTGTTTCTCTCTCTCTCTCTCACACACACACACACACACACACACACACACACACACACACACACACACACACACACACACACACAGCTGTAATCAAATCAAAGCTTTTCACGTTAACGAGCTTCAAGTCGAGACAGAAAACAGCGCTTAGCTCCGCCCACCTGAACACGATGTTGATGTACCGTAGGTTTCTAAATACCGCGACAAAGTTTACAAACATCAAGAAGATCGACTTAGACAAGTTATGTGTTTACACTGTTTACGTTGTTGTCACGTTGTTGGTCACGTTGTTGATCAGGTTGTTGTCACGTTGTTGGTCAGGTTGTTGTCATGTTGTTGATCACGTTGTTGGTCACAGTGTTGGTCAGGTTGTTGGTCATGTTGTTGTCACGTTGTTGGTCACGTTGTTGATCAGGTTGTTGATCACAGTGTTGGTCAGGTTGTTGTCACGTTGTTGGTCACGTTGTTGGTCAGGTTGTTGTCACGTTGTTGGTCAGGTTGTTGTCATGTTATTGGTCACGTTGTTGGTCACGTTGTTGGTCATGTTGTTGTCATGTTGTTGATCAGGTTGTTGATCACGTTCTTGTCAGGTTGTTGTCACGTTGTTGGTCACGTTGTTGTCAGGTTGTTGGTCAGTGTTGGTCAGGTTATTGTCACATTGTTGGTCACGTTGTTGTCAGGTTGTTGGTCAGGTTGTTGTCACGTTGTTGGTCACGTTGTTGTCACGTTGTTGGTCACGTTGTTGTCAGGTTGTTGTCACGTTGTTGGTCACGTTGTTGGTCAGGTTGTTGTCATGTTATTGATCAGGTTGTTGATCACGTTGTTGGTCACGTTGTTGGTCAGGTTGCATGGTCACAGTGTTGGTCAGGTTGTTGTCACGTTGTTGATCACGTTGTTGTCATGTTGTTGGTCATGTTGTTGATCAGGTTGTTGTCACGTTGTTGATCACGTTGTTGTCAGGTTGTTGTCAGGTTGTTGTCACGTTGTTGGTCATGTTGTTGGTCACGTTGTTGTCACGTTGTTGTCAGGTTGTTGTCACGTTGTTGGTCACGTTGTTGGTCAGGTTGTTGTCATGTTATTGATCAGGTTGTTGATCACGTTGTTGGTCAGGTTGTTGGTCACAGTGTTGGTCAGGTTGTTGTCACGTTGTTGATCACGTTGTTGTCATGTTGTTGTCATGTTGTTGGTTATGTTGTTGATCAGGTTGTTGTCACGTTGTTGATCAGGTTGTTGTCACATTGATCAGGTTGTTGTCAGGTTGTTGTCACATTGTTGATCACGTTGTTGGTCATGTTGTTGATCAGGTAGTTGTCACATTGTTGATCAGGTTGTTGTCATGTTGTTGATCAGGCTGTTGGTCATGTTGTTGATCATGTTGTTGGTCATGTTGTTGATCAGGTTGTTGTCACGTTGTTGATCAGGTTGTTGTCACATTGATCAGGTTGTTGTCAGGTTGTTGTCACATTGTTGATCACGTTGTTGGTCATGTTGTTGATCAGGTAGTTGTCACATTGTTGATCAGGTTGTTGTCATGTTGTTGATCAGGCTGTTGGTCATGTTGTTGTCATGTTGTTGATCATGTTGTTGGTCATGTTGTTGTCATGTTGTTGATCAGGTTGTTGGTCATGTTGTTGATCAGGTTGTTGTCACGTTGTTGTCACGTTGTTGATCAGGTTGTTGTCATGTTGTTGATCAGGTTGTTGGTCATGTTGTTGATCAGGTTGTTGTCACATTGATCAGGTTGTTGTCAAATTGTTGATCAGGTTGTTGTCCTGTTGTTGATCAGGTTGTTGGTCATGTTATTGATCAGGTTGTTGGTCATGTTGTTGATCAGGTTGTTGTCACATTGTTGATCAGGTTGTTGTCCATGTTGTTGATCAGGTTGTCACATTGTTGATCAGGTTGTTGTCACATTGTTGATCAGGTTGTTGGTAATGTTATTGATCAGGTTGTTGGTCATGTTGTTGATCAGGTTGTTGTCACATTGTTGATCAGGTTGTTGATCAGGTTGTTGTCATGTAGAAGTGTTTGTTCTCACCTTGTTGTTGGTCTGTTTGTGGTCATGTGACCCTGGAAGCTGAAGACTGATCAACCTTCAGGCTTCTGTCCGTCAAACATGATCAGCTGATCGGGTCGATACCAAACCAGAACCAGAGGAAACCAGTTCCAGCTGCCTGGTCACATCGCTGACTTTAAATAATTATGAAATATCTTTGAAATAATCGGCCTGCAGGGAACCTATTAGCTTAATCCAAATGTTTTATGATCTACTGCAGTCATCTATCGATGTGTGAGATTATGTTTAAAATGTCGTCTTCCATATTTCAGTCACTCGGTTCTAACCCTGAAAACGTTCTCTCTCTCTCTCTCTGATGAAGCTCTTCTGTGGCTGTTATCATTGTTCTTTATTAATTAGTTTGTACCGTCCAACAGCAGGAAATCAGCTGTTTGTTACTTCTTTATACATCTTGACATCAAAGGTATAATCCGTTTTATTTATTGATGATTTATCGCCTGTTCTTTAATAAAAAACGTTTTATTTAAATGAAGATTAAAACTCCATTAACTCACATGACATCAAACTCCTTGTAGAACGATTCTGATTATTGTTCAGTAGATATTGATTGAAGAGGTTTGGGCTTTTATTGTGAAATTTCGAGACAGGAAGTTGACCCTGTTTGAATCTAAGCTTGCTGTTTCCTCGTGATAATAGAAGTTATAAAGAGCTTCCGTTCATTCAGGAAGTCTGAAACAGTAGAAACAAAGAAACGGACTCAGACGTTTCCATTACACTTTAGTGAAATCACACAAATATACAAACTCAGCAGAAGGCAATGGCAATGGTATAAAAACAGACACAGGCTATTACATGAAGACGACTCCTCGTCATCACCGTTACATCTTTAACTCAGCGGAAATTAAAAAACAAAATAAAAAAACAAGGCAATGGCAAATGGTATCAAAACATGGGCCCTGACTACATCCTGGACGTCGAGGCGACGTGTTTCCAGGCAGAGGGGCTGTCATCACGTACACGCTCTGATTGGCCGATGACTGACGGCCTCGCGATCCGACGCCTGAACGAACCTGAACTAAGACACAAGATCCAGTGTGAGCGGCGCTTCTCAACCCGCGGCTCGGGGACCCGATGAGGACCCGACGAGGACCCACGCGGGGTCCTGTGGGGGGCGCTGTTTAAAGCACTTTCCCAGATTGAGGATCGGGACCCTGTAGCAGCTGAGAAGCCCCGGCTCAGAATAATCATATTAATAATAATAATCATGGTTATGGTACAATAAAGACATCCGACTCCCCTTCAGGCTTCAGGGAATCCAGTGGTTTTGCTGTTGCTATGGTAATGTTGCTATGGTACAATGAAACCTGCTGGTTGACTCGTCTGTCTGGAGTGGGAGGGTCTTAACAAGGGGGGCGCGGCCGGTCAATTCCCAGATATAAATCTGATTATTAATGATAATCTACGAATAGGTCTTTTGATCACTTATTGGTATGACCCCCCCCCCCCCCCCTCCTCTTTGAGTTGGTGGTCGTTTCCCAGAATGCATGTGGTTGTATTCTCACGTGTGTGTGTGTGTGCAGTAAAAGTATGAAACAAACTAATTAAACCGTTTTCATCCTCCGACAATAAATATAACTCATTGTAAAAAATAAATTAATAGTTAAAAAGAAAGTAAATAAATATCTCACCGCCGGAGAACGTTAAACTCTGAGCCGTGTGTTTGTTGACAGATGGACGTATCAATATATTGTTTTCTTTACTATTCCAGGAATTAGACTCGGCCCTCGGTCTCTTCAGTCTCGGTTACCTCCTCCCAGCTGTGTCAAATGTGTGTGTGAAACAACACACACTCTTTCAATCAATCACGCACGCACAACACACACACACACTATTACATCGACAGCTGTTTCTATGACATCTTTCTTCCCCTGCAGTGAAATGTAAACAAACGTTTTGGTTGGCAGCTAAAGAGGTAAACAAATGAACACCGCAATGAATTTATTGCTTCTGGTGGGTCGTCCAGCAGGAGGAGGAAGAAATACTCCTCCTCCTCCTTCTGGGCCGGGTTGATGGATGACGTTGCCTCGTCTTCCTCCTCCCTGATCAGTATTCTCTCTTCCTCCTGCTCTCAGTATTCCAAAGGCGTCTCCTTCCATCCCCCCATCTCCTCCTCCTCCTCCTCCCTCTCATTGAGCATGCAAAGGGGACCTCTGACCTCCTCTTGTCGTCCTGCTCCTCCTCCCGTGTTCTCCAACATTTAGTTCTCCTCTCTGCATTTCATCAGGTTATTTCTTCCTCTTCTTAACCTTTCGACTCTCTTCCCCTCCTCCTCTTCCTCCTCACTCCCTTACTGCAATTCAAGAGAAATGTCTCCTCCTCTTCCTCACTTTTCAGCATGCAGCGAGTGTTTCCTCTTCCCCTATATTGTCTATGCATCCTCCCTTTCAAGACGATCTCCTCTTGGGATTCTCACTAATGCTGCTCCTCCTCCTCCTCCTCCTCAAAAGGTGAATTCTGATCAAAATGGCGACAAGATCGTAATTAAAGACTTAAAGTCCTGATGACAGCGATTCATAAGCTTCAAAGATTAAAAGATTTTTAATTGAGCTGCAGATCATACACCCACACACACACACTCAACACACACTTCCACTCAAACACACACACAATCACATACATATAGTCACATACACTTAAACACACACACAAGTGGCTTCCCTCCCTGTTCTATAATTAATCATCTAAAAGGCAGTCTTTTTGTCAGGATCCTCCTCCTCCTCCTCCTCCTCCTCCTCCTCTTGGCCCCACAGATTCAAACACAGTGAAACAACAGCAAGAAAATAAAAAGGTGCTTTGCAGCTTTATGGCCAAAAGAGAGACGCTTTTTCTTCTTCTTCTGTGGTGGAACGTTCCCCTCAAACTCCTAGTTCCTGTCTCCTAGTTCCTGTCTCCTAGTTCCTGGCTCCCAGCGGAGGTGAAACACTGATAACGAAGGTGAGGACAGATGTTGCACATGTTCCTCCAGAAGAAATCTGAAGGTCTTTCGCTTCCTGAGTCGACGATGTCCTTAAATGCTCGTGAAGTGAAACATGTTGATGGGACTTGAAGGTCGAGTTTCGTCGCTGAACTTTGATTTGGAGCAAAAGAACCTCTGAGCAATAAATAAGATCCGGTAGTGGGAAGAAAGATGTTCCACCACAGAACCGAGGGAACAAAGGGAGGGAGGGGGGGGGGGGGCTCGTTGTTCTTCAGGACGTACAAAACAATTAATGGAGGCTCCACATGCAACACGTTAGCCACGCCCCCTGTCACGCCCCCTCACCTGACCCCGCCCACTGCTCTCAAACAAACATCCAGTTTGGCAAAAAATGTAAAAGATACCAAAAAGTGCCGTTTGGTCCTCCCCGTTGAGCGATGTTGAGTTCTGGTGGGATCCGGTCTGGTAGGATCCGGTCCGGTGGGATCCGGTCTGGTAGGATCCGGTCCGGTGCGATCCGGGTCCATCTCACGGTCCGGGTCTCGGTCCTGGCTCTCTCCAGGTGCAGCAGAACAATCAGCTTTATACACGTTGAGCTCCTTAAAATCCAAAGTTCTTATGACACGTTAACATTTCAGTATTTCTTTTTTTTCTTCTCCTTTCTCTTTTTTACCTTTATACTTTATCAACATTATTATTATTATTATTTCATTTTGTTGTTGTTTACAATTATGGCCACAAGTCTTAAAAGTCCTTGAGTCCGGTCAAAAAACTCCATTCCAGGTTGTTTTTGGGTCCGGTTTTGGTCCGAGTCCGGTCCAGGTCTGACGCGATCCGGTCCGGTCTTTCCATGGCACTGGGCTTGTGTCCCCTGGGCACGGCGAGCGCGGCGTTGTGCGGTGGCTGTGCAATGACCTCAGCCAACCGGCGGCAAAGAAATCCAGAGCCCAAAATGTTTCCCGGGTCGTTCTGGTCCTGAAAATTGTCGGTGGGTCCGCGTTAGCGTTAGTGTTAGCGAGTCCACCTGCGCGCTCACAGAACGCCGCCTGTGCTGGAATGTATTCAAAACGTAATTCTGGATTCATTTCTGTTAAATTATTCACGATTCTGGCGAATCCCACAGTCTTGATTGGTCGGCAGTACGTTACTCAAGAGTCTTCCTGGCCAATAGGAGGCCAGCAGGACTGACCAATGAGCGGTCTCGAGTGGGGGAGGGGTAGAGGGGGAATGGGTACGAATGGAATGGAGACGATAGAGGTGAAGCAAAGTAGGAGGTGAAGTTGAGGATGGAAGGAAAGGAAAGGAGGGGTCTATGGACACAGGTACTGGTCGGTAGGCATCGGGCTCAGTGTGCTGTGGCGGAGTGATTGTCCAGAAACATCGGACGGTTCTACAGCAACTTAGAAACGTCTAGATCCTGAAGAGGCCTCAGAGGAAGCAGGGACCTCATCGCTTCCTTTGCTTCCTTCTCTGTTTGCTAAAGCTTGAAAACAACCTCTCAAATCCTTCGCTGACTTCCTTCCTTCCTTGCAGTGAATCCGGATGCGTCTATCGGAGGATTCAAGGTGACAAAGTCTTGCGGTCAGCTTCGACTTGACCTTTTGGTATCCGGCCCGGATTCGTCTCGACTTCGATGGACCCTGGGACCCTCGAGGTCCTTCTTGGAACCTCAAGGTCCTTCTTGGACCCTTGAGGTCATTCCTTGGACCCTCAAGGTCTTTCATGGGACCCTCAAGCTCCTTCCTTGGACCCTCAAGGTCCTTCATGGGTCCTTCCTTGGACCCTGGGAGCCTCAAGTTCTTCCGAAAAAGATCCCAACCGAGCTGGTCGCCCTGAAGTCGGGATCGATTCATCTTCCCGTCCATCGGTCGGTGAAACCCAACTCAGTCTTGAGCCTCGTCTGCAGGTCTTTCCTTGCCCCCCCCCCCCCCCCTCTGGTCCCTGCTTCTCCCTGCAGGGGATTTACATCAGAATCCAAACCGACGGATGCCTCTTGAAGGTTTGTTGTTTGGCTTCGGTCCACGTTGGACCCAAAACCTCTTCGGAAACCGATTCTCTGCCCCAAACCCAACCGGACGGAGGTAGTTTGGGTGACCGGTCTTCAGATCCATCAGCCGGCAGATAAAATGGCCGTTGGATCGTATCGCATAAAAGGCCGACGGCTCCGAGGCGGAACAGTTCGGCTGACTGCTTGAACAGTTCAGAGAAACAAGTTCTTCACTTCTCCCCTCCCCCATTGTTCGTCTTCTTGACCCCTCCCCCCACACCCCTATCAGTCCATCCGCCCCCCCTCCTCTCAGCTGCTCCCAGACATCAGGTTGATGGCTTGCTCCAGTTTGTGCCTCAGCTTGTGTTTGCGACAGTACCCGTCCCGGTCCAACGCCGTCAGGATCTGCAGAGGAAAGACAAGCCGGATGAAACCAGCGCCAACAGAACCGGTGACCTCACCGATCGGCGGCCTCCCCAAATCCAGATGTTGGATTGGAACCTTTAGGGGCGGATCACAGAGTAGTGGACCCAAACCCAACCGGACGGAGGTAGTTTGGGTAATTGGTCTACAAATCAATCAGCTGGCAGATGAACGGATGAATGGATCGCCTACAAAGTTTTCTTAAAAGTGTAACCCCCCCCCCCCCACACACACACACACAATCACCTCTTCTTTGTACTTGTTGATGTAGAAGTAGAGCTCACTGAGCGCGCTCAGTGTGTTGAACTCTGTGCCGTGGAGACGGGACTGCTCCACCAGGTAGGCGTCCATGTCCTGATCGCTGATGCTGGGCATCTTGGCAATATCCCTGTAGTACCTGCAAGGGACACACACGCACACACACACAGAAACACACACACACACACGCACAAACAGAAACACACACACACACACACAGAAACACACACACACACGCACAAACAGAAACACACACACACACACGCACGCACACACACACGTACAAACAGAAACACACACACACACGTACAAACAGAAACACACACACACACACACAAACAGAAACACACACACATACGTACAAACAGAAACACACACACACGCACAAACAGAAACACACACACACACAAACAGAAACACACACACACGTACAAACAGAAACACACACACACGTACAAACAGAAACACACACACACACGTACAAACAGAAACACACACACACGTACAAACAGAAACACACAAACAGAAACACACACACACACAAACAGAAACACACACACACGTACAAACAGAAACACACACACACGCACAAACAGAAACACACACACACACAAACAGAAACACACACACACACGTACAAACAGAAACACACACACGTACAAACAGAAACACACACACACACAAACAGAAACACACACACACACACACACTCTTGTTGATGGGACTATTTGTAACACCCATTCTAGTTTTCGATTGATTCAGCTTTATTGCATTTGAACTCATTGCAGGTTATTATAATCGATTAGTTAGCATGGTGGCTACATGTCGGTTATATGTTGGTTACATGCTGGCTACATGTTAGCTACATGTTAGCTACATGGTGGCTACATGGCGGCTACATATCAGCGACATGTCGGTTATATGTTGGCTACATGGTGGCAACATGCTGGCTACATGTTAGCTACATGTTAGCTACATGGTGGCTACATGGCGGCTACATATCAGCGACATGTCGGTTATATGTTGGCTACATGGTGGCTACATGTTAGCTACATGGTGGCTACATGTCGGCTACATGTCGGTTATATGTTGGCTACATGTTGGCTACATGGTGGCTACATGTCGGCTACATGTCGGTTATATGTTGGCTACATGTTGGCTACATGTTAGCTACATGTTAGCTACATGGTGGCTACATGGTGGCTACATATCAGCGACATGTCGGCTACATGTCGGTTATATGTAGGCTACATGTTGGCTCCATGATGGCTCCATGATGGTTACATGTTAGCATGTGGGCTACGTGTTAGCATGTGGCTACCTCTCCACCCAGCTCTTGTAGTTGGGGATGTCTTTAGCGTAGAGCAGCTTGTTGGACGGCGAGTCTTTGCCGAGCCGGTGCTCGGACGTGGAGCAGGAGTCCATGAAGGTCTGAGCCACCACCGACAGACAGGCGTCCGTGATGCTGCTCTTGTGGATGTCGAACACGAACTGTGGGTTCTTGATGACGTTCACCCAGAACCTGAGAGGAAGGCTGCAGACGCAGAAGAAGAACAAAAGAGTTACGATGTCCACGAAGCGTCTCCGAGGCGTCTCGTGGGAACGTCTCTCACCAGTTGCTCTTCCAGGTGTGCCGGACGTCCGGGTCGCTGATCTGCCGCTTGTCGGCCTGCTCGTCCAGGAAGTCAAACATGTATTTGATGGCCAATGGGAGAGCAGAGCCCCGGTGGGCGGTGCTGAAGACAGTCTCAAACAGGTCGTCCACAAACTTCTGCAGCGTCCCCTGGTGGTGGGATGACCAAAGCACCGGCTTCAATATCTTAGCCAAATTACTAAATGATTAATAAATAGATGGATTACACCGGGGGAAAACAATGACCTGATGTCAACAAATAAATGGTTGAACAACTATTGGATGTTTATTTGTTCACAATAGACTTTTTTTAATCTTGAACCATAATCAGGTCAATATGTCGACGATCCCAACACCTTGGGGTTAGCATATTAGTAGCTTGATGGTAGCTCGATGTTAGCATTTGGACCACACATTAGCATGTTAGCTACCTCTCTATCAGCTCTTCCAGTGTTTATTACAAAATATTAGCTGGTTAGCATATGTTTACAGTTTTATATACTGCTACATGTCTCTCTGCTACGTGTCTCACTGCGTGTCTCACTACGTGTCTCACTACGTGTCTCACTGCGTGTCTCACTGCGTGTCTCACTACGTGTCTCACTGCGTGTCTCACTACGTGTCTCACTGCGTGTCTCACTGCGTGTCTCACTACGTGTCTCACTGCGTGTCTCACTGCGTGTCTCACTACGTGTCTCACTGCGTGTCTCACTGCGTGTCTCACTGCGTGTCTCACTACGTGTCTCACTGCGTGTCTCACTGCGTGTCTCGCCGCGTGTCTCGCCACGTGTCTCACTGCGTGTCTCACTACGTGTCTCACTGCGTGTCTCACTACGTGTCTCACTACGTGTCTCACTACGTGTCTCACGGCGTGTCTCGCCGCGTGTCTCACTACCTTGGTAGCCAGCAGTCGGGTGAGGTAGATCTCAGACACCATCTTGCTGCCTCGGTCTCCTTCTCGCTGGTCACTATGCTCGTGGTTCTTCACCAGGTGCCACAGTTTAGTCCCTGAAAGCACACAACAGTACACAGTCTAGAGTATACACAGTACATAGTAGTACACAGTCTAGAGTATACACAGTACACGGTAGTACACAGTCTAGAGTATACACAGTACACGGTAGTACACAGTCTAGAGTATACACAGTACATGGTAGTACACACAGTACACAGTCTACAGTACTGCTTAATACTACTACAATGGAAGCTCCATTGTGTTTTACATGTAAACGTAGTCAATGTTACGTATAATAACAACAACCGCGAATACTACTACAAATACTAATACTACTACAACCACCACTAGTACTACTACCAGGACCAATAATACTACTACTAGTACCACTACTACTGTGACTGCAGTACCTGTCTCCTGGTCCGGTGTGATCATCGGAGCTCTGGACCTCAGACTGTCAGGACTGGAGGAGGTACGCAGCAACGACTCTGAAGAGAGAAGGAGAGGGTGAGCGTGTGTGTGTTTGTGTGTGTTTGTGTGTGTTTGTATGTGTTTGTGTTTGTGTGTGTATGTGTGTGTGTGTGTGTGTGTGTGTGTGAGTACCGTATCTGCTCAGAGATCTGGTGAAGGTGAAGGAGTTGGCGATGTTGTAGGCAGAAACCTGCTTCTGGACCAGCGCCACGAGTGAGCCGTCCGTTACCTAGCAACACACAAACACATCAGTCAATCAGATCAGCTGGCTATCAGTCAGTGTGTGTGTGTACCTGGTAGTGTGCGTGTGTGTGTGTACCTGGTAGTGTGTGCCTGGTGGTGTGTGTGTGTAGTGTGTGTGTATCTGGTGGTGTGTGTGTGTGTGTGTACCTGGTAGTGTGCGTGTGTGTGTGTACCTGGTAGTGTGTGCCTGGTGGTGTGTGTGTGTAGTGTGTGTGTATCTGGTGGTGTGTGTGTGTGTGTACCTGGTAGTGGGCCAGTGTGTTCAGCCTCTTCCAGTCGCTCTCTATCTTGGTCGTCACGTCTTCGTCCTGCAGGATGATCCTGGTCAGTCGCCCCTGGCGCCACTCTGACGTCACAAACACACAGAGGGTCACATGACGTCACGATGGACAGGAAGTGACCCGCGAGGGGACAGGAAGTGGAGCGTACCCAAGTCCATGTCGTCGGCCTGAGGCCTCTGGGAGAATGGGATGCCTTTGTACACGGAGTCCAGCAGCTTGTCCTTCACCTGCGTCACCGTGTCACAGTTCAGCACCTTGACCGGGACCTCGGTGCCCACCTCCCCCTCTGGGGGGATGCACATCAGGGTCTGGGGGGAGGGGGGGAGGAGGAGAGAGAACTGTCTTTACTTCAACTCGATTACTCTCTTTCTCCCAGTGAAACATCTTTACATATATATATATATACATATATGTGTGTACATGTATGTGTGTGTATATATATATATGTGTGTATATGTGTGCATGTGTGTGTATATATACATATTTATACATATATATATATATATATGTATATATGTGTGTGTGTGAATATATATATGTGTGTTTGTGTGTATATATCTATGGGTGAGTGGGTAGCAGGTCCGTCTTTCAATCAGGGGGTTGGAGGTTCAATCCCCGCCCTAGTCGATGTGTCCTTGAGCAAGACACTTAACCCTGAGTTGCTCCCTGTAGCTGCTCTACAGTGAATGAATGTAACAGTATTGTAAGTCGCTTTGGATAAAAGCGTCAGCCAAATGACATATAATGTAATGTAATATATATATATACATGTGTATATATATACATATACATATGTGTGTGCATGTGTGTGTGTATATATATATATATGTGTGTATATATGTGTGTGTGTGTGTATCTCTGTGTGTATATATGTGTGTGTGTATATATATATATATGTGTGTGTATCTCTGTGTGTATATATATGTGTGTGTGTATATATATATATATATATATGTGTGTGTACCAGCTGCTTGTAGTCGATCTGCTGTCTGATGAGTTTGTCTTCGCTCAGTGAGTAACGAGCTTCTCCTGTTATCGCATCGATTGGACCTTTTTCCATCTGTTGCTTTATGGCACAATACAACATGAAGAGAGGCTCCCCGGCACACTCCTGTGGGGGGGGGGGGGCAAAGAGCAGGATCTAACCAATCACGTTCCACGCATCAATCAACTAACTCTGATCCCATTAGTCGCGGTCAGACTGAGGGGGAGGAGCTTAACGAGGAAGACGTTACCTTGAGGAAGCGATGCAGCAGGAAGGTGAACCAGTTGGTCAGCATCTTCTCTGCCACAGACTCTGTCCTGAACACACACGGGTCAAAGGTCATCCACAAGGCAACACATGTTCTCAAAAGGTAATACATAAATCTGTAAATATATAAACACAGTACAAACATCTCTCAAAGGTCAACGTGTACTGACCTCCTCAGCAGCAGCTTGGGATGGTTCCTGTTCTCCAGGTTCTTCTCGATCAGGTCGGCCAGCAGCTGCTTCAGGACCACGGTGGCGTATTCCATACGACCCTGAGAGGCAATACAGGTTGTTATAAAGGGCATGTAATGAAGCTGATGGAATAAAGGTTATGTAATAACTGTTAATAACACGTACTATATGTTTGGTTGGTGGTTATATGTGGAACTAACATTTATAACACCTGCAAAACATCTAATGTAATAACAGTTATAAACATCTATTACATGTTAATAACACTTAAAACCACCTATAAAACATCTATTACATGTTAATAACACTTAAAACCACCTATAAAATATCTATTACATGTTAATAACACTTAAAACCACCTGTAAACATCTATTACATGTTAATAACAGTTATAAATATCTATTACATGTTAATAACACTAATAACCACCTGTAAACATCTATTACATGTTAATAACAGTTATAAACATCTATTACATGTTAATAACACTTAAAACCACCTGTAAACATCTATTACATGTTAATAACACTAATAACCACCTGTAAAACATCTATTACATGTTAATAACAGTTATAAACATCTATTACATGTTAATAACACTAATAACCACCTGTAAAACATCTATTACATGTTAATTACAGTTATAAATATCTATTACATGTTAATAACAGTTATAAACATATATTACATGTTAATAACACTAATAACCACATGTAAACATCTATTACATGTTAATACAGTTATAAATATCTATTACATGTTAATAACAGTTATAAACATCTATTACATGTTAATAACACTAATAACCACCTGTAAACATCTATTACATGTTAAGAGAGGCTTAACATCTATTACATTCAAGAGAGGCTACAAGGCTGTCTCTCTCCCTCCGTTAGGGAAATCAGACCATGCCGCCATTTTTCTGCTTCCGGAGTATAAACAAAGGATCGCGCGGGAAGCGGTAGTGACGAGGAACGTAATGCGGTGGTCTGACCAATCAGAGGCTGAGCTACAGGACGCTCTACGTATCGTCGACTGGGACATGATCCAATCCAGTTCCAGTGACGTCAGCGAGTTTGCGGAAGTAGCAATGAGCCTCATAGCAACGCTAACGGACACCATCGTCCCCACGGTAAAAGTTAGGGTCTTTTCTAACCAAAAACCGTGGGTTGATAGATCCATCCGTGAAGCTGTGAACGCCCGTACTGCTGCCTATAACTCCGGTCTTGTATCCGCAACATGGACGTGTACAAGGCAGCGGTCTATGGACTGAGGAGGGCGGTGAAGGAAGCCAAAAGGAGGTACCGGGACAGAGTGGAATCACAGATGGAGCAGCGCGACACCAGGCGCCTATGGCAGGGGCTACGGACTATCACAAACTACCAGAGCAGACCCCGCGCTATGGTGAGTGCCGACGCATCCCTAGCGGACGACCTGAACTCATTTTATGCACGGTTTGAGGCTAGCAACAACAGCGCTAGCTCGCCGGCTAACAACAACACCGTTAGCGTAGCCGAGGTGAGTTCTACCGCTGGGGATGAACACACACTCTCTGTGACCGAGCACAGTGTGAGGAGGGCTCTGTTGAGGGTGAACACCAGGAAAGCTGCAGGTCCAGATGGCATATCTGGGCGAGTACTGAAGACCTGTGCTAACCAGCTAGCTCCAGTGTTCACCACAATATTCAACCTCTCCTGGCTGAGTCCGTGGTCCCCGCCTGCTTCAAGAGATCCACTATTGTCCCTGTGCCCAAGAATGCTTCTCCAGCATGTATGAATGACTACCGACCGTGGCCCTCACCTCGGTGGTCATGAAATGCTTTGAGAGGCTGATAAAGGACTACATCTGCGCCTTCCTCCCTTCCTCCATGGACCCGCTGCAGTTTGCTTATCGCCCAAACAGATCCACGGATGATGCTGTCTCCCAGGTACTGCACACCACACTCTCTCATCTGGACAGCCAGAGGGGGCTATGTGAGACTGCTGTTCATTGATTATAGTTCAGCTTTCAACACCATAGTCCCTCCAGACTGGCCGGCAAGCTGATTGAGCTGGGACTGAACACCCCTGTGTGCTTGGATCCTGGACTTCCTGACCGCCAGGCCACAGGTGGTCAGGGTGGGCAGACACACCTCCAAATCCCTCACCCTGAACACAGGATCCCCCCAGGGTTGCATCCTCAGCCCCTACTGTACTCCCTGTACACACATGACTGTGTGGCCAGGTTCAGCTCAACACCATCATCAAGTTTGCGGATGACACAGTGGTGGTGGGCCTGATCTCCGACAACGACGAGAAGGCCTACCTGGAGGAAGTTGCTGATCTGTCACTCTGGTGCCGGGACAACAGCCTCATCATGAATGTCACCAAAACTAAGGAGCTGATTGTGGACTTTAGGAGGGTACAACAACAGAGGACGTACTCACCACTGGGGATTAACGGGACTACTGTGGAGAGGGTGAGCGGGTATAAATACCTGGGAGTCCACATCACCGAGGATCTGACATGGTCAACAAACACAGACACTCTGGTGAGAAAGGCAAGGCAGCGCCTCTACCACCTCAGGCAGCTGAGGAAATTTAAAGTTTCCCAGAGGATCCTTCAGTCCTTCTACTCTGGAGCTGTAGAGAGCGTCCTGACAGGAAGCATCACAGCCTGGTTTGGCAACTGCTCCGCTCAGGACAGGAAGGCTCTGCAGAGAGTAGTGCGTTCGGCTGAGCGCACTATTGGAACTACACTCACCACCCTGCAGGACTTGTACACCAGGAGGTGCAGAACCAGAGCCGGCAGGATCATGAAGGATCCTCACCACCCCAACAACAGACTGTTTCAGCTGCTGCGGTCAGGCAGGCGCCCGTAGTCACGCTGCAAGAACAGAGAGACTGAGACGGAGTTTCTTTCCTCAGGCCATCAGGATTGTGAACTCCGACCTCACCAGGACCCCCACATAGACCCACACAACTGCCCCTCTTAGGCACACACACACACACACACACACTTACTGTAAATATTGTGTTGTTTTTTATTTGTAAATAGTGTGTACTTGTTGCCCTTGCACATTCCTGCTGAGCATTGCCACTTTCATTTCACTGCACACCCTGTGTGTGTATGTGACAAATAAAACATCTTGAATCTTGAATCTTGAATAACTCTAATAACCACCTGCAAACATCTATCACATGTTAATAACACTTGACACACAGATCATCACCTGCAGCGCCGCCATGAGCAGCGAGGCCACGTTCCCGCGGTCCCTCATGGAGAACGACCTCTGGGCCTCCAGCGTGCGGATGAAGGTCAGCAGGAACATCTTGTTGTTCAGCAGCTGGCTGAAGAGGCGCAGAGCTTTCTCCACGTTGGCCGGAGACTGAGGGAAACAGAGTGTGAGCCTCGGGTGACTCTCACAGGAAACACCTCCGTGATCCAGACCTACGTCCAGCTCCTTCAGCACCGGGTGCTCCTCGATGCCGGGGAACATCACCCGCATGGTGTAGGTCCGGTACTCCAGCAGAGGGATCTTCACCCCGTCCATGTCATTGGTCAGCTCCTGGATGTCAGTTTGCAGCTCGGCAAAGGCTGAGGAGGAGGGGGGGGGGGGGGGGAGGAGGAGGAGAGAAAGAGTTGATCCTCTTGAAAACCCCAAAACTTCCATAAACTGCTCTAAGGCCAGAGGGTCAAGCCCCAGAAAAACAGGACCAGGACCACATGGGGTCCAGGTCTTGGTCCAGGTCCGGGTCTGGGTCCAGGTCTGGGACCAGGTCTTGTTCTGGGTCCAGGTCTTGGTCGAGGTCCGGGTCCAGGTCTGGATCCAGGTACAGGTCCAGGTCTTGGTATAGGTCTGGGTCCAGGTCTGGGTCTGGATCCAGGTCTAGGTACAGGTCTGGGTCCAGGTCCGGGTCTGGGTCCAGGTCTGGGTCCAGGTCCAGGTCCGGGTCTGGATCCAGGTCTAGGTACAGGTCTGGGTTCAGGTCTGGGTCCAGGCCCAGGTCCGGGTTCAGGTCCGGGTCTAGGTACAGGTCTGGGTCCAGGTCTGGGTCCAGGTCCGAGTCCAGCTCTAGGTCCAGGTCCGGGTCCGGGCCCAGGTCCGGGTCCAGCTCTAGGTCCAGGTCCGGGTCCAGGTCCGGGTCCAGGTCCGGGTCCAGGTCCGGGTCCAGGTCCGGGTCCAGGTCCGGGTCCAGGTCCGGGTCCAGCTCTAGGTCCAGGTCGGGTCCAGGTCAGGTCGGGCCCAGGTTCGGGTCGGGTCAGGTTCGCCCAGGTCGGTCGGTCAGGTCGGGTCAGGTCGGTTCGGGTCAGGTCGCCCAGGTCTGGGTCGGGTCGGTCGGTCAGGTCGGCCCAGGTTCGGGTCTGCCCAGGTCGGGTCGGGTCGGGTCCAGGTCCGGGTCTGGGTCTGGATCCAGCTCTAGGTCCAGGTCCGGGTCCAGGTCCGGGTCCAGGTCTGGGTCCAGGTCCAGGTCCGGGTCCAGGTCCGGGCCCAGGTCCGGGTCCAGGTCCGGGTCACTCACCCTCTTTGCACTCCAGCGCCACGCGGCTCTCCAGGTTGTCCATCTGCAGCTGGAGGCGCTTCAGCGTGCGGTCGGCGTCGCGCGTCTTCCTCTTGTAGGCGATGAGCACGGCGATGATGGCGATGAGCAGCACGCCGCCGCCCGCCCCGATGCCGATGATGGCGGGCAGCGTCAGGGCGCTGTCGGAGTAGATGTGGAGCGTCCCGGGGAAGTACTCCAGACCGCCAACGAGGATCTGCAGGGAGACGCTGGAGTCAATATCAAACGCTCCCTCTGGTTGTATAGAAGTAAATGCTTCATGTGTTAAAGCAGCATTCTCTCTCCTGACCACCAGGGGGCGACTCCTCTGGTTGTATAGAAGTCTATGTTTCACTGATCGTCCCATAATGCAAAGCGCTGCTGGGTGAAGGAGTTCTCCATGTAAAAAACAACACTGAGACCACTTCCTCCTCTCCCTCCTCCTCCTCCTCCTCCTCCTCCTCCTCTCAGCTCATTGGTTCATGAGGAGGAACAACACAACATTCATTATCAATACTTTAATGATGTATCAATAGTTTGTCTGTTCTCCCTTTTCCCTTTGAACATCTGTGTGTGTGTGTGTGTGTGTAGGTGTGTGTGTGTGTGTGTAGGTGTGCGTGTAGGTGTGTAGGTGTGTGTGTGTGTGTGTGTAGGTGTGCGTGTAGGTGTGTGTGTAGGTGTGTGTGTGTGTGTGTGTGTGTGTGTGTGTGTGCAGGTGTGTGTGTGTGTGTAGGTGTGTGTGTGTGTGTGTGTGTGTGTGTGTGTGTGTGTGTGTGTGTGTGTGCAGGTGTGTGTGTGCAGGTGTGTGTGTGTGTGTGTGTGCAGGTGTGTGTGTGTGTGTGTGTGCAGGTGTGTGTGTGTGTGTGTGCAGGTGTGTGTGTAGGTGTGCAGGTGTGTGTGTAGGTGTGCAGGTGTGTGTGCAGGTGTGTGTGTGTGTGTGTGCAGGTGTGTGTGTGTGTGTGTGTGTGTGTGTGTGTGTGTAGGTGTGTGTGTGTGTGTGTGTGTGTGTGTGTAGTTGTGTAGGTGTGTGCATCAGCCTCTGATCTGTGACATCAGACCAATTACCCATGATCCCCTGCGGCTGCATTTAATGACTTTCACCTTTATAAAGATCCCTCCTCACCTCCTCTCTTCCTAACCTCCTCACTTCTTCATCTCCTCTTCTTTCCTCACCTCTTCCCTTTTCTCAGCTCCTCCCTTCCTCACCTCTTCTTCTTTCATCTTCTCCTCCCTTTCTCATCTCCTCTCCTTTCTCTTCCTCCTCTTCTTTCCTCACCTCCTCCCTTCCTCACCTCCTCTTCTTTCTTTTGCCCTCCTTTCTCTGTCTCCTCTTTCTCATATCCTTGCCTACAGTTTTAGTATGTAGGCGTCTGAACCGTTAACCAATCAGGTTCGAGAAACCCCGATGGAGCGAGCAGAGAGGGGGCGGGGCTAAGCTCCTTCACTCACCAGGACTCGCTGCTCTCCGGTGAGATCCGGCGAATCACAGAGCAGCTGGTTCTCTGACACAGTGAGCAGACAGGGAGCTCCTCCAATCAGAACCGTGTAGTTCAGACGGCTGTTCCCCGGAGCCGGAGGGATCAGGTTCTTACCCTGGAGACACAAGGAGGAGTTAGGAGGAGGAGGAGGAGGAGGAGAGATCAGGTTCTTACCCTGGAGACACAAGGAGGAGTTAGGAGGAGGAGGAGGAGGAGGAGGGATCAGGTTCTTACCCTGGAGACACAAGGAGGAGTTAGGAGGAGGAGGAGGAGGGAGAGGAGGGATCAGGTTCTTACCCTGGAGACACAAGGAGGAGTTAGGAGGAGGAGGAGGAGGAGGAGGAGGAGGGAGAGGAGAGATCAGGTTCTTACCCTGGAGACACAAGGAGGAGTTAGGAGGAGGAGGAGGAGTGACGAGGAGAAGGGAGAGGAGGAGAAGAGAGAGTAGGAGAAGGAGGGAGAGGAGGAGGAAGAGGTGGAGAAGTGAGAGGAGGGAGAGGAGGAAGAGGGATAGGAGGAGGAAGAGGAGGAGAAGGGAGAGGAGGATGAGGAGGAAGAGGGAGAGGAGGAGAAGGGAGAGGAGGAAGAGCAGAAAGAGGGTAAGGAGGAAGGGGGAGAGGAGGAGAAGAGAGAGGAGGAGGGAGAGGAGGAGGAAGAGGAGAAGTGAGAGGAGGAGGGAGAGGAGGAGGAGGATGAGGAAGAGGAGGAAGAGGAAAAAGAAGGGGAGGAAGAAGAGGAATAGGTGGAAGAGGTGGAGGATCACAACTATAACCACGCTAGTTTTACTCACCTTGAGGATGATGGGTGACCCCGGTTTGACCTCCAGGATCCCAGAGTTACCCAAGGGGTCAAAGGTCGGGTTGGGGTAGTGTGTGAAGGGGGTGGAGTTCAGGACCAGCAGAGAGGAGACCTGGACCAGAGCATCAGGGACTGAGTGCTTCTGCTGAGTGTGCATATGTGTGTGTGCGTGTGTGTAACCTGTGTGTGTAACATGTGTGTATGTGTGTGTGTGTAACATGTGTGTGTGTGTGTGTGTGTGTAACATGTGTGTGTGTGTGTGTGTGTGTAACATGTGTGTGTGTGTAACATGTGTGTGTGTGTGTGTAACATGTGTGTGTGTGTGTGTAACATGTGTGTGTGTGTGTAACATGTGTGTGTGTGTGTGTAACATGTGTGTGTGTGTGTGTGTGTAACATGTGTGTGTGTGTGTGTGTGTAACATGTGTGTGTGTGTGTGTGTGTAACATGTGTGTGTGTGTGTGTGTGTGTGTGTGTGTGTGTGTAACATGTGTGTGTGTGTGTGTAACATGTGTGTGTGTGTGTGTAACATGTGTGTGTGTGTGTGTAACATGTGTGTGTGTGTGTAACATGTGTGTGTGTGTGTGTGTGTGTGTGTAACATGTGTGTATGTGTGTGTGTAACATGTGTGTGTGTGTAACATGTGTGTGTGTGTGTGTAACATGTGTGTGTGTGTGTAACATGTGTGTGTGTGTGTGTGTAACATGTGTGTGTGTGTGTGTGTGTAACATGTGTGTGTGTGTGTGTGTAACATGTGTGTGTGTGTGTAACGTGTGTAACGTGTGTGTGTGCTACCTGGTCAAAGATGAAGCCGAACTCATCCGGTCTCAGCGCCCCCTCTGGTGGATCAGGTTTCCCGTAGACCAGACCAGGAGCCAGACAGGTCATGGTGGTGTCGTTGACTGGAGAGCAGAACTACACACACACACACACACACACACACACACACACACTCCTTGTTATCATTTGTCTTCATACTTTAATTAAAATAAAGTGCGTTCAAACTGCATTCCCTCTAGTGACCACTAGGCGGCGCCTGTATTTCACTTCTAAGTGCATTGTAAAATCTTTTGTTTTATTTAGCTCCGCCCTCTTCTCACAGCTAGCTTTAGCATTAGCTGCTCAGGCTCCACCCTCTCGCCCAAATATGGTCACGTCCGGTTCCACAAAAAACAAAGGTGGCCCAAAACAAAGATGGCGACGGCCGTTCCTCTGAAGCGGAGCCTTCAAAACCAGAACATAACCTGCGACCCCTCCATCGTGACCCCTGACCCCTCCATCGTGACCCCTGACCCCTCCGGCGGCCCTCACATTATTGGTCTCCACTCCGCCGTACTTGGCTCTGACTTTGGGCTCCTGGATGGTCAGCAGGTTGGTTCCCGTCACCGTTATCACCGTGCTGCCACTGCACACACACACACACACACACACACACACACACACACGCTCACACACACGCTCACACACACACACACACGCTCACACACACACACACACACACACACACACACACACACACACACACACACACACACACACACACACACACACACACACACACACACACACACACACACACACACACACACACACACACACACACACACACACACACACACACACACACACACACACACACTCACACACACACACACACACACACACACACACACACACACACACACACACACACACACACACACGCCACACACACACACACACACACACACACACACACACACACACACACACACACACACACACACACACACACACACTCACACACACTCACACACTCACACACACACACACACGCACAGTCAGCGGGTCCACACTCTAGCTGAAGGTGCGATTGGCCCTCGGGGGGATCCGTACTTGAGGATGGTCCAGCTGGGCTCGATGCCGGACACCGTGGGGTCCTCGGTGAACACGTATCGGACCTCCGAGTTCGTCACCTCGGCCTTGTCGATCATCAGGC